>NW_015387799.1:221633-250289 GCF_001527695.2 Protobothrops mucrosquamatus | reverse complement strand
CACGCAGTCTTTCCTCTAAGTCCTTGAAATCACACGGTTTAGCTGCTCTTCTCAAAGCTGCAATGTATTCTTTTGCAGATTCCCCAGCTCGCTGATCCCTCAGTTCAAATGTGTGCCTCCAAGCAATGACAGATTGCTTAGGCTGGAAGTGTTCTTTCAAAACTTTCTTCAAATCGGAGTATGAAACAGTTTCTAGCGAAGCCGGGGCGATTAGATTCTCGGCGATCTCAAAGGCGTCTTGCCCACAAATGCACAACATTGTGGCAGCCTTTAGACCTTCTTCCCTTATCTGATTTACGCGGAAGTAAGTCTCTACCTTTGCAACGTAAGATTCCCACTTCTCCGGGTGAGAGACATCAAATTCAGCTAACCACCCGATTTTCGCCATGATCAGGAACAGGGTTTTCTTCAGCCACACTCACCCTCCAGCGATGCTGTACTGGCAGGATAGATGCTGACTTCAACGCCGTTGTTCCTCTTCCGGACTTCTTTGGGTGAGTCTTCAAGCTTCCCTAGCTATTTAGACTGAATTCCACCTTCGTCGCCAGTGTTAAGTCCGGAGAATAATGGTGCTTGAAGCAATGCATTTCCAACATGTCTTTATTCTCTGACTACAATCTACGAATGAACCGAGGCATGCAGGCCTCTATTTATACCCTCTGATCCCCGGGCAATTCCAACCAATCACAAGGCGGTCTTTTCCCGCCTTACGCATGCGCGCAAGGCCGGCGCGGCTCAGTCTGGTCCCGGGCAGCTTTTGCAAATGCCCGGGACTCTTGCAACGTCCCGAGCCTGCTTCTGCAGGCTCAGGACACAACAGGTAGTAAAGCGAGTTTTGAGTTTGAGCACAAGGGCTGCTTTGGAAAGAAGATGAGTACCTCTAAATTTTAACTTTAAAGCCCAGGGGAGTGAGGGAAATGTGTGTGTGCCTGTGTGAGAGGACCCTTCTCCCAATCACAGCTGGATCCTGCTCTCTCTGGCCTGTCCTAACTGCAAAAAGGATCTGTTCAAGTGACAGATTCTGGAAAGCATGCAGGTTTGGCCAGAGCACCGGATCTTTTGTTAGGGAAAAGGGACAGGTTGTGTAAAAATGGAATGGAAGGAAAAATGAGAAAGTTGGATTTGGGCAACCTGCTGGGAAATCAGTGAGCAAAGCCCGGATTAGGAGGTGCCCATAATCACTGCTTGGAAGAAACAGCAAGTCCTCTCCTGAGTCTGAAAACTGAAGGCGGTGGAAGGAGGTGCCTGTACACGCTGCGTAGGGGGCAGCAGGTCCGCCTGGACCCCTTTTTGGTCCAAAAACTTAAGGTGATGTTCCCTTGAAAGGAGGTGCCCGTACTCTGTGAGGGAATCAGAGTCCTCCCTGACTTCTTTTTTTGTCTGAAAACTGACAGGCGGACCTGCAGATTTTGGCCACAAGGGAAGACCCAGCTAAGCCAATTGAACCCCACATCGGAAGGGAAACATGGGAAGCTGTAACTTGAGGATCAGGTCCAGATCCCCCCCCCCCCAGTAGACTTGCTTGAGATGTGGGATGAGAAGCGAGTGCCTGTCCTAGCCAATATGAAAGAGAAACAAGCAAGGGAGGTATGAAATGGGCTTTGCTCAGGGCTTTGCTGAGAAACCAATTTGGCTAAATAAAAGTACTTAAAAAGAAAGGGAAATATATATATGTGTGTGAGTATTGGGGGTTTTTTCTTCCTCTCTCTCTTCTATGCAACCACGTGATATGTTGCTAAGATTTTTGCCTTCCCTAAACTGAGATTTATGGTAGCAATGACCAGAACTTGAAAATCTAAGAGTTCTGTTTCCCTTTTCTGTTCTCCTTCCCTTGTCTTTGTGTCAAAGTCTTTGTATGTTAGATAAATGTAACTATTAAATGTCTCTAATCCAAACAGACAAGAATTTTAAAGTCTGTTAGAAAATAATGTTAAAATAAGCAAAGCAAAGAAAAATACCTTCACCCTAGTTTGCTTGGCCAGCAAAACAGTATGAACAGAATTGTGTTCCCTTTTTTCTCCTCTCTGTACTTTTAAGAAAAGCCCAAAGTTGTCAGAAAAACCTGGAATAGACATCATCACCACCAGATGGATCTGTAGCTGGCTGACAAACTATACTCAAAGAGTAGTCCTCAGCGGCACTACATCCACATGGAGAGAAGTAAGCAGTGGGGTACCACAAAGTTCCGTCTTAGGCCCAGTACTCTTCAATATCTTCATAAATGACTTAGATAAGAGAATTGAAGGGGAACTCATCAAATTTGCAGATGACACCAAACTGGCAGGAGTAGCCAACATCCCAGAAGACAAACTCAGGATCCAAAACGATCTTGACAAATTTGAACAATGAACCCTATCCAACAAAATGAGTTTCAATGTGGAGAAAAGCAAAGTTTTACATTTAGGCAGGAAAAATCAAAGGTAGAAGTACAGATTGGGCAAGACCTGGCTTAAAAACAGTAAGTGAGAGAGGGACCTTGGAGTCCTAGTGGACGATCACTTAACCATGAGCCAGCAATGTGCAGCAGCAACCAAAAAAGCCAATACAATCCTGGGTTGCATAAACAGAAGCATAGAATCAAGATCACTCAAGGTATTAGTACCGCTTTATAAAACCCTAGTAAGACCAGACCTGGAATACTGCAGCCAATTTTGGTCACCATATCACAAAAAAGATGTTGAGACTTTGGGAAAAAATTCAAAGAAGAGCAATTAAGATGATCAAAGGCCTGGAGACTAAAACATACGAAGAGCAGCTGCAGCACTTGGGTTTAGCTAGTCTAAAGAAAAGAAGAAACACGGGAGACATGATAGCAGTATTCCAGTATTTGAGGGGCTGCCACAAAGAAGAGGTGGTCATGTTATTCACCAAAGCATCAGAGGGCAGGACAAGAAACAATGCTTGGAAACTGAACAAAGAGAAGCATCCTAGAATTAAGGAGAAACTTCCCGACAGTGAGGACAATTAACCAGTGGAACAGCTTGCCTCCATAAATTGTGGGCGCTCCATCACTGGAGATTTTTAAGAAGAGGCTAGACGGTCACTTGTCTGAAATGGTATAGGTTCTCCTGCTTGAGCAGGGGGCTGGACTAGAAGATCTCCAAGTCCCTTCCAGCTTTATTCTATTTACAGGAAAAGTTTCATTCTTGCATTTACTGTATATGTGTAAGTGGATTTCATCTGTCTATTTAACATCTGTAAAGTTAACCTTAATATCTTTTCAAACTGTGCCCTCCAGCTATTCACACACACCCCATTCCACTTCTTCAATTCTTATCCTCTGTTCTCCATTCCTCATGTCTGACCAGCAATGCCTCTTCTGGGAGAGTCACCCACAAAGGGGGGAGGGGGCCTGTTCTCATATCTTTCAGCCTCCACAGATAACTCTACAGCCTTTGGAAGCAGAGCACACTGACACAGACACTGTCTGCAGAGGAGATCCTCCATTCATTTGAGCCAGGGAATTGGGTTTGGATCCAGCCATCCACTAGAAAGTCACCACGCAAGCAGAGTGGAACAAATCTTCCCAAATCCTATATCGCCCAGATGCCTGTGAAAGCTGCAGAAAAAGGAAGGACTCCTGGATCCATTGGCCCCCACATGAAGCCTCAGAAGACAACTGTAAAGACTATGGGGGGAGGGCAGAAACTCATTATAAACTTTTTTCTCTCCTCATTTACCTTAATGTAATCAGCCAGTTAAATAGATTCATGGAGGGATGGCATTTGGAAGTGGTTGGCACAACAAGTTTTGAATACTGTGGACTTCTGTCTGATGGGAGGGAAAATTTGTCCAGGATGTTTGTATTGCAAGTCTTGTAGAAGTAGCTGCACACACACACACACACACACACACACACACACACACACCATTTAGAATCACACTGAGACTATCCCCCTCACCTACCTCCACATAAAGCTCCCCAGGCTGGTTCTTGCTCTGTGGCACTCTTTGCATGCATATCTTCCTGCAAATTCCATGGGGGAGGGAACCATGCCCCCTTAGGCAATTTACAATTCATATGCCCTTAATGAGAAGGTAGCAGGAAAGATAACTCCAAACCCAAGTCCTGAATATGTTGCACTGGTGGGCTCATAGTGGGAGTCCTAAGGCTTACTGTGTGCAATTTAAGAAATATTAATAGCCTAGCTTGCACACTGGCTAACCTTAATTGGACATCACAAACCTGGATGCACTAAACTAAGAGCTAAGGCAGGCTCAGTAAGCAACCCTTGAAAATGAGCAGGCAGTAATTATTTAATAAGGCAAAACATGGCTGTGAAGAATTTTGGGGCAAACCTGACTGGAAACTCACAGGAAGTGACATCAAACGTCTAAAAGAATTGGCACAGAATATTGAACACTATAAATTTCTTTTCTACTTAACTGAATTTTGCCTTGGCTTCTAAACCTTCATGGGTTGAAAGCTCCCCTTTTGGGAGCCCCTGCAGGAATCCTTTTCTGCTGCCTCTATCAGTAACTTCCCCTTTGCATTAACAGTTTAAAAGCTTGTTTCTGCACATCCTGGAAGCCCCCCCCCCCATATAAGCACTCATTAAATCTCCCTGACCAGATCAATTTTTAATCTTGTGCCAGTAAAAGTGTGTCATCCACACTTATATGGCACAAAGGGGGGATTGTTGGAAGTCAGCACACACACACACCCTCCTAGAGAAAGAAATATTTTGGAGAATATTAAAAAAGGCAGAATATTATATTTCCCCAAAGGAATAATGGAGAAAAATCTTAGACAGAAACCTGTCCCCAGTCTCCTTCCACCAAGCAGACCAGCTTTTAGAAATGCAGATTTCGCACCACCTATTCATAAGCAAAATGTCTTCAGGAACAGCCCTACAGAAGCAGGACATAATCTTTAAGATATAATAGGATTAACCCACCACCATTAGAATTCCAAAAGGGCACACTCAAGCTCAGGTCAAAGTACATGGCACAGGAACGGAAGAGCCTCAAATACAAAGCCACAGGAACAGGAAGAACCTTAAATACAAAGCCCAAAGAAGGTATAAAACCCACCACTCCCAATTCCATTTTTGTCAGCTTTCCCAAAACCACATGCTGTTGGTTCTGTTCTTCAATGAACAGAACTTTCTTTCCTAAGGAGTCTCCATTTTGTTTATTCCTGGCTTGGACTGGACCTGATTTTTTTTTTTTCAACATAACATTCTGGCAAGTGAAGTAACCATGTTACTAATTTTAACAAGTGCAGGAATTGAGGTAATAAATGTGGCAAGAAAAGTTATAAAATGAGGCAAAATTCACAATGTCTCTTACCAACAGAAATTTTAGGCTCAATTGTGATTGTAAGGCAAGGACTACCTGTACTGTTGCCTGTTCTATACCAGTAGAAGGTACATCTATGGTAAAATCTACTCAAACTTAACCAATAATTGGCAAAAGTTTTCCTATCTGGCAAGGTGGCCCAATTTTTATCACTTTCCTTTTGGACTTAAGTTTATGAATGTAAAAGAATTCTGGATCTAATTGGTCAAAAAGAATATCCTCATTAAATCTCTTTCACCCCAGGTATATTACAATTATCAATAACTTAAGCATACTGGCTTTCTTTATGTTTAGAGCAAACAAACTTAAATTCTTCAGAACCATACTGAAGCAGGAACAGAAATCATGCACTCTATATGATTAGTTTCACCTAATCCTTATAATTTATACTCTGCATACATTTCATATTTTTAAATTTTTAATTGGATGTATGCTACTCTGACAAAATGGTTCTATTAACCTACCCTGGATTTTCAGATTCAGAAAATATTCTTAGGATAACAATATGCCAGCATTCCAACTACTTGTTTCCATGGTAGCCACTAGAAATTGAGCATCTGGGGAAAGGAATCGGGTAGATTAACTGTGAGAAAATCATTTTGTTGTTTCACTCCGTGAAACCAATTTATCCCAAATGGAGGCAACCTCTCTATCATATATTGTCCCTTATATACTGAATCGAATGTATCTATCCCATTTTATCTCACCCCTCCGCTCAAACCTTGCCTTTCCAAAAGGCAAGACAGAATTTTGATCATATACGGAGTGCCCTTCCCCCACGGCAGCCGGTGGCTGACAATACCACAATTCCCTTTTCAACAGCAACAGAGGCGCAGCACGTTGCATCCAGTAAAATTAGATAACCTCAATTTTTCCCTTCTACCTTCCTTCTGAAGTGCTTCTAGCTCTCTCTCCTCTATTTGGATAGCTTCTCACCCTCGTCGGAGAGGAAGCGCGTATCGTAAAACTCGCTGGCGAAAGTGCCATATGAGGAATCGTGAAGTTGATGCTTCTCATCAGGCTGATTCCCTTTTGCATCGCGGCCTTGTACAGATCTTCTTTCATTGCCGGTGTTCTCGTCCGCGACGATGGCCCAAGAGGAAGCAGTGGAAGCGGCCCCAAGCAGCATCCACAAGCTGCACCAATGCAGCCAGGACAAGATTGCTGCAAATGCGGCCATGGCGGCAGTTCTTAAGTCCGATAGAGCACTTGCGCGTCGCCACCGCCTCTTCTGGTCTTCTACTCCACCCTTTGCAAGACTTCAGCCGAACTATTGTATTAGCCTCAGATCTTATTATCATAACCAGGCTTCAGCCTTTTTTTTGTTTTTTGCAAACCACTTCCTAATTGTTGCTTGAATATCTACATGAGTATGAATGGCTATATACTTATTGGTAGTCGAGATGATTAGTCATCACTAAAATCGATGTAGTGCAACCAAATGAACAGCCGAGGAAGACATATTTGAGATTAAAACCATGCTTCCATGGGGGGAATAGCAGGCACAGAACTGGAACGCTAACAGTGATACTGAATTACACCTATCTATATTCCATGAGAAACAGCCAAGTACAGTATATAGTTTTGTGCATATTTGATAGTAAATTTATTAATAAGCTATTTATTAGCTCAAGCTCCCCCAATCTTTTTAAGATAATGCACATTAAAAAAAACTTAAACACACACACACACAATCTTGAAAAGAAACATTTTTGCCAGTAGAGAAGTTTTTAATCCTAAAAACTTCATTTTTCTATTTTTAATCATATTTATTTATGTGCTTAAGACATTTGTAGATAGTCAAGAAAGGGGAAAAATATAGATTAGGAATAAAACATTCTAAATTTTAACAATATATACTAATGTCTTATATCAAGAAAGACTGAAAGTCCAGTGCTATCTCTGTTTTTATCCATTGAATATTTGAATTCAGAAGCATTGGCAATTTGTTTCAGTTTTGCTCAATCATATTTTTGTTCAAACTGTTTTTTAAATAAAATTTATTAAAGTTTAAAATTACAAAGATAACTAATACAAAGAAAATTATGAAAATAAAAAGTTTACTAATATTTCGAACATCTATATTCTTCCTTTATCTCTTACCTATAAACAAATTACTGTGTAAAGCCTCATCATTGTCTTAATCAGTAAAGGTCTATTAATGGTTACCAGAAATAAGAACATATATAGTTTAACCTTAAATAAATCAATTTCATATTCCTTTCCTTTCAACCCAGAACTTTTTTCTAAAAATACAAGAAAAAAACTATTCTTCCCATATCTTTAAGTAAGCTTTGTCATTTGAATTTTGTCAAGAAAAATAGCAAAGAGCTATTAAAACAAAACAAATCTATATTAAAAACCTTGATTTTTAATCTTTTCAAATGGTGTCCTACAAATTAATCATTTTGTCTCCTCCCAAAAACTCCTTCACCAGCTTAACATATATCAGAAATATCTATATTTTAACCTTAATCAAATAAATAAGTTTTGTAATTCCTTATTTTTAACATCCTAAATCTTAAAATACAAAAATTCTTCCTCTCATAACCTATCTATAAACAAATCTCTAAAGCCTCATTATTTAATCCTGAGAAAAATCTGTTTGTGTGTGTGTGTATATTAACTATGATCAAATATAAACTTGGTTTGTTTATATTTCTTCTTTTTGCTTTTAATAATCTTTGCTTATTTTCTTTGTGTCCCAAAAGCTGATTTCATTTTTTCTTTTTCTTATCTTTCTCTTTTTTGTCACAAATTCCTTCATGAGTATATCTCTTTTTTTAATATGTAAGTTTTTTCAGCTCGGAATCCTAATAAATTCCAATGAGACTCTGAACACGAGGCTACTGCAAAAGATACAGCTTTATTCTTTGATCAAAGCCAAAACAAGGTGCTTTCTAATATCTTGTCTCTAACGCAGAGAGACAGAGGAAAAAACACACACACACTAATACATTTTTTTTTCTCTTTTATAGCCAAGGCTAAAATATTTCTTTTTCATCTGAATACATGTTTTCTTTATCTATCAAGTTAATTCAGTTACAGCTTGTTACCAGGCTTATGCTTTAAATACAAAACTGCTGGCAGGCAGCTCAGAGCTTTCTCCTTGAGCAGATACATTTGCAGCGATACATTGCAAACTATAGCGAATGCATTTAAAGTTACAACTAAGCTTTTTCTTTCTCCTTGGTCACCTTTTAAGTTATCTCTGAGCAAAGTACAGAGCACAAACAAGAAAGAATGAACAATGGCTGGGTTATACATGAATGAGTCCAAAGAAAGTAAGTTATCCAAGTCACTCATCTAATGTATTATTTGTATGTCCCATTTAGTTATTGAGACATCAGCAGGTTTCATTTGTATTATCTGTTGTATCTTGTCATTTTAAATCCATATCCAAAACTCCCTGATTCTCAGTTATATCCTCTTCTATTTCCTTTTTTAAACTCATTTTTAAAAGAAATTCTGAGTGCACTGTTGCCAAATATCCCTGAATTCTTCTGAAGTTAACATAATTTTCTCCATTCTGTATTAGTGGATCTCTTGTCCCTTAATTATATCTTTAGTTCCGTCTGTTGCTTCTAGTGTCCATCCTTTCAAGTTTCCTCTTATGTTTTTCTACATTTTTCACATTTTCCTATGTGAATATTTCTTAGCCTTGCCTTCATAATCTTCATATATTTTAACAGGATTTTAAACAACCAATGGGAGGGATTCTTATTTTATTTCTGATCCATCTAGCCCTTTAGGTGTGTATAACTTTCCAAAATCAATGATCTAATTACTCTTTTAGTGTTTATTTCAGAATAAATTTTAAATGTTTTTCTAAATTTTTGGTGTGATGAAACTCGCCATTTTGAATGTTCTCAATATCCCAAAAGCAATTAACAGCTATTTCCAGAAATTATTAAGAAAGAAAGTGGTGAACCCATTGTCCACTAGGCCAGGGCTTTTCAACCAGTGGTATGGGTACCACCTGTGGTACATTGGCACCTAGCAGGTGGTACGTGACCATCCTAGAAAAGTGGTAGCAGGGGAGGGGAATGAGCTGAACCAGTGGCAGCACCGCACAAGCCTGAGCAAGAGATGGCTGGAGCTGCAGGGCTGTCAGGGCTCAGCGGAAGCGCCAGGATCAGCACTTCTTCGGGGCTGTCAGGGCTCAGAGGAAGTGCCAGGATCAGCGCCAGGCTCCAGCTGGAGCTTGGCGCTGATCCTGGCGCTTCTGCTGAGCCCAGAAAAAGCGCCGATCAGTTGGAATGTTGCAGCATCTCCAGGGTCTTGTGATTTACATTCAGATTCTTGGCAACTGATTCATAGTTATGACGGTCACAGTGTCCCAGGATCTTGTGAAGTGACCAAAACCTGCTGCAACCACCCAGCAGGCAAAGGGAATAAAAACCAAACACCCCCCACCCCACCCCCGCTGCCAATCCTCAACAGAAATGCTCACAACAATGAAAATCTCGGACAGGAGGAAAAGTGCGGCCGGGCAGGCAGGCAGGTGTCTTGCTTGGCTGTGGCTTGGGGGGGCACTTTTTTCAGTGCCATTGTAACTTTCAACAGTCACTAAGCGAACTGTTATAAGTTGAGGACTACCTGTACTTTTTCCCCCTTTTTTGGGGTCATCACTTTTTTCCCCTTTTTGGGGGTCATCAAGTTTTTGACAACTTGCTAGGCGACTGGTGGTACTTGGATGTTGCCATATCCTAAAAGTGGTACAATGGGTGAAAAGGTTGAAAAGCTCTGCACTAGTCTTCAAATTGCAGCTTGGGCAAAATGACCTTCCATTGGCTCCCAGAATTCTAAAATCTGCCAGAGACCAGTCTCCTCCCTTTTATCCAAAAAGGAATCTTGAGGCACTAATCTGTTTGCTGGCTCCTGGTTTCACCGTGGAAGCTATCTTCAGTCCACCATTACTTCCCTGGGAGATATATTTTTATATATATTTACATGTTTTGAATGATCCTGAGATTTGTTATAATTGTATATTAATGAAGAAATAATTCTTTGCTATGTGCAGAACCAAATAATACACAAAGGAATTTAGTGTGTTTAAAACAGAAATTAGGATCTTAAGAATGATCTATTTGAAAGAGGCTATTTTATCAAATAGTAATATAGTGCCATGACTTAATTTATATTTTGATCTTGTATAGCAAAGAGTCATAATTAAATTCCTTCAATTGATGCCATTTCTGTCTAGTAATTACATCTGAAACTATTAACTTCCTGAATGTCTTTATGTCTTTTGAACAATGATAATGTGGGAATCCCTCCTCTTTCCAGAAAATGAAATATTTTGGGGGATATTAAAAGAGGCAGAATATTATGTTTCTCTAAAGGAGAAGAGGAGAGACATCTTCTTAAAGGCAGAATGCGTCCCCCAGTCTTCCTACTGTAGGAAGGCAGACTTGGGCAAAGACCTAAAATCTTTGGGAATGGAGATTTTGTAATCCATTCAGAAAGATTGGGCTACCCTATTCGTACACAAAACACCTTCAGCCACAGCTCCCACAGAAGGCAAAAGCTGATGGGATTAGAAAAAGTAGAAAAACCGAGTCTTTTAAAATCTGCATTACCTCACCCAAATCCAAAGACAAGATGTGACCTTTCTGGCACAATAAGAATTATCCAATACCTTTAGAATAGCAAAAGACACAAAGTTCAACACAATGCACAACCCCCTGGAACATCTCAACTTCAAAGCCCCAGAACCCCGTAAAAATCCATCCACTTAACCAACCATTTTGTCAGCTGTCCCAGAAGTGCATACTATTGTTGGTTCTGCTCATCAATAAGCCTTCTTTCCTAAGCAGCCTCCCTTTTATTTCTAGCATCTTAGCCTCCATTTTATTTCCAGCGTCTTACTCCCGGCTTGGAAGTGGACTTGATTTTTCTTTCAACAATTACAATTTATAAAAATAAATGTCCAGTTCTGCTAATACATAAATCTAGCCACTTTAAAGTGCCAAATCAGACAAAACAGAATTATATTGCTGTTTGGATTTTCATGTCAGATTTACTGTATTTTATTTAATATTTTTAATAGTCATCTTCTAATCTGTTGTATTTAATACTTCTGAATAGGAATAAAATGAATATTTTAAATAAATCTGTATGCAACCCAGTACAGTGCTTTGGATTCAAAGACAGAAAGGTGCTTCAGAGTATCTAGATAAAAGTAGCTATTTGAAACTCCTTAAATCAGACATGATTTCCCCATGATTACACAGTTAATTTAAAAAGCTATGTACTAGTTCTTCATTTGTTCTGCGTGCATCTTGGTGAAGCAGTTTATGCCTTCAAATCCAAAGCATTTAAGAGCTCAAGTGAATAAGGTTTAATTGGTGAATTATAGAAAAAACAATTCCAAATCTTATTACCAGTAGTAACCTTTTCCATTCTACTGTAAAATTTCCATCCTATTCTATCAAATGCTTTTTAAAAAATTCAGAGATAGCAAATTGGTTTGTTTAACATTGTGTATTATATTAAATATTCTTCCAATTGAATTGGCTTCTTAAAGAGCAAATCTCCAAATTCACATAAATGATGGTGACATCAGTTGAAGGTACTAATTTTGTTTAGGAATAAACAGAAATATAGTTTGTTTTTAAGAATCAAAAATAGTTGCTGTAATCTGATTATTAATTCTTTGTAAATATCTTCAGGACAACATATGACCTGGGGTGGGAGAAGGCTAATCACAGGTGATTGGTAGTGTGAGTTCAAACAATGAAGTATTGAATTTAGTATGAATTGTACATTGATTGTTGATCATGTTTAATGCAACTCAAATTTCAATTAATGTGAGGCTAATATGTATGCAATTGAGACTAGCACATGTGCAGTAGCAATTAGGATTTTAGACGTTTTTAATATTTGTGTGTGCAAAATGAAGAAAAAGATTCCATCTGAGGAAAACAATACAAGTTTTTTTTAAAAAGAAGAGGATTATTATTATATTATTATCATCAAATTTTGATGTAATTAAATGATATGAACATAGTCACAGCAACGCTAAAATAGGACATGTTGAAATGCCCAAATCTACAATAAAATTGTTTGTTTTTTATTTTTCTATTTTTTCTATTTATTAACCATAAATTTAAATTATATCCTTTATGTGTTTCATTAATATACATGTAAAATTATATTCATTATCTTGCCCAATGTATTTCACACATCTGGCTTGCTTTCAAGGGCACTGTGCTGAAGACAGGGAAAAAAAGTACACTTGTTATCACAAATTGTTCAACTTGGAAGCATGCCATTATATAAAGGAAAATTGTGTTCTACAAAAGCTGACTATTGCTATAAAAGAAATGTGCATTGGGAGGACAAATATGTTGTTTCCCCCCCACACACACATGAATATGGATTGCTATTTATATATTTGAATTCTATAGCCGACCATCTCAACAAGTGACTTTACGGTGGTGTACTTCATAAAATGTCAGGCCCAAGAACCAAGAATAGCACAGGGTATTATTAAGATTAACTTCCTTTATATTTCTTCACCTGCAGACAAAGTTTTGCCAGACTAAATCAACTATTGGCATAACTACAGATTACTCTGAGAAAAACTAGAGAGGAGCAGTTTTAGCTCTTTTTCTGCTGGATCGAATTTGACAGATAGAAATAGAGAAGATGGTCTCTTTACTCAGTCACAAGCCATAAAGGGCTTTAGAGGTAATAACCAGTGCCTTGAATTGCATCTGGAAGTACACTGGCAGCCAATGCAGCTCATGTAGAAGTAGTTTTACTTATGAAGGGATCAGAATATAATCATTTATGTATAATCCAGCCATTGTTCATTCTTTCTTGTTTGTGCTCTGTACTTTGCTCAGAGATAACTTAACAAAAATTGTGCTGACCAAGGAGAAAGAAAAAACTTAGCTGTAACTTTAAATGTGTTCGCTGTAGCTTGCAATGTATCATTCTTCCGCTGTAACTTGCAAATATATCTGCTCAAGGAGAAAGCTCTTAGTTATAAAAAGAATTTTTTTTATTAGTATGTGTGTCTTTTCTCCTCTGTCTCTCTGCATTAGAGACAAGAGATTAGGGGCACCCGGCTTTTCCTTTTGATCAAAAATAAAGCTATGTTGTTTTCAGTAGCCTTGTGTTCAGAGTCTCTTTGGGATTTATTTGGATTCTGAGCTAAAAAATCTTACACTTATATTGAATATCTGACATCATTTACTCATTGAGAAGCTGTGTTCTGCACTGGTTGAAGCTTCCAAATACTCTTTAACAACAGTTCCATGTTGTTGTTCCATTGCAGTAATTGAGAGGTCTCAAGGGCATGAGTGATTGTAAACAAGGCCTTCTGATGCAGGAATGGGCACAACAGGTACACAACCCTAAGATATACACAGCCCTCCTGCCCATAGCTACCATCTGCTCTTCTGATTTTTATACATATTGATTGGCTGGGTAGCATAGTTGTTGGAGCCCTGCCTTAGATGCAGGAAACCAGGGTTCAAATCTTGGCTGTATCTCTATTACCAATAGGGGATCTCAGGCAAAGATCTTTTAAAGCTCAAAAATATGTGAGTGACATGAACTAGGACAGTTATGCCAGCTCAGACATTGCCCGGATTAACAAGATCTGTATCAAATATTGGGGAACCAGGAAAATCTGATCACAAGATGCTACTGGAACAAGCCATAAATGGAAAAACAAGAGAATCTGGAACTGATGGAACCTAATGAGATGATAGACAGACCCAATCACATCAAGCTGGAGGAAATAGTTAATACTTTAAAAGATAGACTCAATATCCAGAAGAATCTAGACAGACTCGAGCATTGGGGAGAAATTAAGGTTGTATACTTAGGCAGGAAAAATAAATGCCAATAGTATTGGTCGCAGCTCGCACAACAGTAGAAACTGTGAGCAGAATATAGGTGTCCTAATGGAGTAGCACTTAAGTATGAATCAGCAGTGTGCTACAGCTGCCAAAAAAGCCAATGCAGTTCATGGCCCAATTGGATCCCAGTTTGGAGGAGGAAGAGGAGATGGAACTGGGATCGTCTGATGGGGATTGCACGTCTCCTTTGGAATGTTTGGAGACACCATAGGTTGAGAACAATGGTGTCCCAGGCCCCTCAGGCCTTGGTGGAGGTGGTCAACGAACAAGGAGCTGCGTGCCCTCACAGACATGTAGACAGGAAGTGATGTTGAGAGGCAGCAGATCCCCTCTAATGAGGAACAGCTGCCTCCCCAATCTGGAGCACCTGTAGACAGTTTGGAGTCTGAACCAGTGATAGGTGTGATGATTGTTGTTCTTTATACGCTTTGACTTTCAGATGATATAGTGCCAAGCAGGCGCAACCAGTATGCAAACGCATTGTCCCACAAACCTGAGTATACCTGAAAGGAGGACAAGTTAGGGCCCCACACAGTCATTCCATTGCAGTGCTTTGCCACCATTGAGGAACCAGTGAATCTGAGAGTGCAGATCTGGGATGCACAGCAGCAGGATCCATTTGTGGCTGCATGACATTGTGACTTGGCCCAAGGTGAGGGAAATGAGACAACCACCTGGTCTTACATAGAAGACTTGCTCTGTTTCTGGAACTGCCTCTATGTACCAGTGGGGGCCCTATGGAGTTTCATATTGTGGCAATGTCACAACAGCCCAGCCTTGGGTCATTTTGTTCAAGATTCTACATCTGGTTTCCTGGACTTTTTTATGGCCACGACTTCAGCATGATATGACCAGGTACATGGCCTTGTGTACGCAATGTAGGCAGGCCAAAAACACCACACCTACTGGACTGCTGCAGCCTTTGCCCACACCACAGAGACCATAGGGGTCTGTCTCAATGGATTTATCAACAAGTTGCAACCATCTAAGGGAGCCACTACTATGTTGGTCATGGTGGATATACTCATTAAAATGGCCCATTTTATCCTGTGTTTGGTACTATCCACAGCTCAGTTACTCATCCACCACGTGTTCCGGCTGCACAGATTGCCAGACTGGGTCATGTCAGGCCACGGAGTACAATTGATGGCTTGGTTCTGGCAGGCTCTGCTGAAAGAACTCAAGATCCAGGTGTGTCTCCCTTTGGTTCATCATCCTGAGACTGATAGGGCTACTGAATTCTTGAACAATATCTCTGGTGTTTTGTTAATCAGCAGCAGGACAACTGGGCGAACGTGCTAGCAGTGGCTGAGTTTAGAATAGAATAGAATAGTGTTAAAATATTCATGAGCAGGAAGAGTCATGTGGTAACTCAGTCAGCCAATGTGAAGAAAGTGCTATTGAGTCTGTGCAAAAGGTTATTGAGTTAGAAGCTGGGTTTCAGTTTCAGTCTCAGGTCTGTCTCTGCTGTAAGAAGTCTTCATTTGTGCTATGTTGCTATAAAGAAGAATGTATGGTATTGTAAATAATTTGATATGAATATAAAGAGTTTATTTGAATCAGCTAAATGCAGTCAAATGTGAGAGCTTCTGATTTATTTTTACCAACAGAGAAAATTAAAATTCTCTAACAGGTTATGGGCCCAGAGCTTACTAAGGACTGCATTGTAATTTAAAGCTGGAAGAAATTGCCTATGCTTAGAAAAGTATAAGAACAAGGCAGAATTAGCAGAATGGCTGCAATGGAATTTAAGGAAAGCTCTGTGCCTCGTTTAGGCCAAAAGAATTACATTATATGGGCTGCGAAGATGGAATGTTTGCTGAAAGCAAAAGAGCTGTGGTATATTGTAGAAAATCCCCCACAAGTGTTTGCAGCTGCTGATCAGAACAGCCATGATCAAGCCATAGCTTATCTCATCTTGAATTTAGATGATGAACAATTTCTAAATGTTGCAAATCTAAAGACTGCAAAGGAAATTTGGTTGAAGTTGAAAGCTGTGCACATGAATGTTTCTGCATGCAATATAGTGCAATTGTCAAGAAAACTTTACAGAGCCTGTTTGCAACCAGGTGAATCTGTGGAACAGCATTTAAATAAAATGCAAAGTTTATTTTTGGACTTAGAACAACGTGGGATTAAATTCCCTGAATCCCAGAAGGTTTTATTGGTGTTGAACAGTTTAGATAAAACCTGGGACACAGTTTCTGCTATATTTGAGTGTAAAGAAGAAAAAGACTTAAATTTTGAGACTTTAAAGGCATGTTTGCTTAATGAAGAAGAAAAGCACAATTTTAGGAGCAGCCAGGAGGAGGAAAAATTCCTGAGGAGGGGGTCCAGACTGCAAGTCTCTGGAGGAGAAGGAACAAGCAGCAGATGGGACCAAATTGCAACAAAAGAGAGATTTTGCAGACAGAGAGTTTTGCAAGAAAAGAATTGCTACATTTGTGGAGCTAGCACACATCTGAAAAGGAACTATTTGCAAAGGAACAATTTGCAGAACAGGACCTTTGTGCATGCAAAGAAGACTAATTTGCAAAAGGAACATTTTGGTGTTGCAAAAGTTTGCAATAGCAACAACAGAGACAAGTGGCTAATAGATAGTGGGGCAAGTCAAACAATTGTTAATGACTCTGAATTATTTTGCAGGTTTGTTCCAGTAGCACAAGAAGCTGTGGCTTTGACAAATGGCCAGAAAGCAAAAGTCATTGGAAGAGGCAATGTAAAAATTCCATATTTGGAATCAAAGTTTACCAATGTGCTTTGTGTACCTGAGATGGAACATAATTTGTTAAGTGTGTCTAATTTAGACAAACAAGGTTTTGAGACCATTTTTGTAAATGGGAAGTGTCTCATCAAAAGGAATGGGAATATTTGTGCAGAAAGCATAAAGGAAGATAATCTATATGTATTGCAGGGACAAAAGGTTCAATGTTCCCATATATTTAAGAATGTTGCAGAGCATGATTCATGCATTCATCTTCTACATAGAAGACTTGGCCATGCAAGCTTTAAAGTTTTGCAGCAAATGCAAGAGTTTGCAGAAGGGCTAAATTTGAAGGGATGTAAAACATATTTGGACTGTGCAGTATGCAAAGCATCGAAATCAAAGGCATTCCCAGTTAGTAAATATAGCACAAGACAAACAAAAAGAGTTCTAGAGCTGGTCCATGCAGATCTGGTGGGTCCTATGCAAGCCAGTTTGGGAGGAGCAAAGTATGCACTGGTAATTGTTGATGATTTTAGCAGGTATAGTTTTTGTTACTTGCTTAGAGGTAAGACAGAGGTGCTACAACTATTCAAACAGTGGGTAAGTTTTGTAGAGAGAAGGTACAGACAACAAGTGTGTCAGTTGCAAACTGACAGAGGTACTGAATTTATGTCAACTAAATTCCAACAATGGTTGGGGCAGTTGGGGATAAGACACAGACGTACAAATCCTTACTCAGCAGCAGAGAACAGTGTAGCTGAAAGAAGGAATGGTGTTTTGCAAACAATGAAAGATTCATTATTATTTATTTATTTATTTATTTATTTTAAAAGTTAAAAAAAAAAAAGAAAGATTCATTATTAGAGGATTCTGGTATGAGCAGGTCATATTGGGGAGAAGCCATATTGACTGCCAATTATATAGTTAACAGGCTGTGGAGTTCCTCCATTAATAATACTCCATATGCCATTCTATATGGGAGAAAGCCATCACTGGCACATTTGATAATTTTTGGAAGTACTGCATGGGTACATATTCCAAAAGCAATCAGAAGAAAGGGACAGCAAAAGGCAAGAAAGCTCAGGTTTGTGGGCTATGAGCCAGGGTCAAAAGGATATTGCTTTAGCGATGGAAGTAAAAGAATTGTAATTTCAAGGTCTGCTAATTTTGCAGAACAAAATTGGGACAGAATTAATGAAAATTCTGGGTATGTCTCACTTAATGATGGTGATCTGTTTAGTGACAATAACTCATCTAATGATGGAAAAATGATTATTGAAGATGTCAATGTTCAGGGAGGAGAGGCTGAACAAGACATGAAGCCAGAAAGACTTGAGACACAGGAGCAGTTATTATCACATAGGTCAGAGCGATGTAACAAAGGAAATCCGCCTGACAGGTATTCTGCCAGCAAGGTAAAGGTTTGCAATGTGTGGTATGAGCCAAGAAATTATAAAGAGATGTTGGCATTACCAAAAGCTGAACAAGAAAGATGGAAGGAGGCCATGGATAAAGAGATGAAATCCATGGGAGACCATGAAGTATTTAAATCAGTGACTTTGCCACAGGGAACCAAAGCTATGGGTTGTAAATGGATTTTTATAATAGTTTAAGTGCTGACAAAGGTGAAACCTGTGATCAAGAGATATATCACTCAGCAATAGGGAGTTTGTTATATCTATCACAGTGGTCCAGACCAGACATAGCTTGCGCAGTAAGCATTTTAAGTCATTTTACTGCTGCACCTACAAAGTTACATTGGATGGGTGTAAAGAGGGTTCTCAGATATTTAAAGGGAACCATAAATTTGGATCTTCAAATACAGATTACTGAGGAATTGAAATTAAAGTGTTATGTCGATAGTGACTATGCAAATGACATAAACACAAGGAAATCAAATTCTGGGATTATAATATTGTTTGGAGGGACTCTGATTGGATGGAAGTCTAGAAAACAAACAACTGTTGCTATTTCAACAGCGGAAGCAGAGTTTATTGCTTTATCTGAATTGTGTTCTGAAGTAACATGGTATGTACAGTTGTTGCAAGATTTAAATATTAATGTAAAAGAATCTGTAAAGGTATTTGAAGACAATGCTGCCTGTATAAAAATGGCAACTGGTGACAGGGTGAAGAACAGAAGTAAACNTCAGGGAAGCTGTAAAAGGAAAATTGATTAGTTTACATCATTGTTCTTCTGAGGATAATTTGGCAGACATGATGACTAAACCATTGGGTGGTATTCACTATGGAAAATGTATTAAGTCAATAGGTCTGATGTCTCTTCCTGTCATGAAGGGAGGAGTGTTGGAATATTCATGAGCAGGAAGAGTCATGTGGTAACTCAGCCAATGTGAAGAAAGTGCTACTGAGTCTGTGCAAAAGGTTATTGAGTTAGAAGCTGGGTTTCAGTTTCAGTCTCAGGTCTGTCTCTGCTGTAAGAAGTCTTCATTTGTGCTATGTTGCTGTAAAGAAGAATGTATGGTATTGTAAATAATTTGATATGAATATAAAGAGTTTATTTGAATCAGCTAAATGCAGTCAACTGTGAGACCTTCTGATTTATTTTTACCAACAGAGAAAATTAAAATTCTCTAACAAATAGAATAGAATAGAATAGAATAGAATAGAATACAGCTGGAAGGGACCTTGGAGGTCTTCTAGTCCAGCTCCCTCAAGTAGGAGAATGTATACCATCTCAGACAAGTGACTGTCTAGCCCAATGATGGCGAACCTTTTAGAGACGAGTGCCCAAACTGCAACCCAAAACCCACTTATGCATCATCTGGTGCTGGGTGGGTGTGGCCCAGTAGGTGGGTGTGGCCCATTGGGTGGGCATGGCTGTGGTGGTAACAGCAGACTGGGTGGGACTAAAAAGTTCAATCAATCAATTCTAACTTAGCAAGATCTTTTTTTTTCCTGCGAGAAGTTGAAATTGACTGATTGAGTGAACCTTTTTTTTTGTACACGGTGGCGGAGGCCTAAAGTGAAAAGGTTTTATAAAACCCAGCTGAAGGCCGAGGACTGGGGCGACGGCATGCGTGCCCACAGAGAGGGTTCTGAGTGCTGCCTCTGGCACCCGTGTCATAGGTTTGCCACTACTGGTCTAGCCTCCTTTTAAAAATCTCAAGTGATGGAATGCCCACGATTTCTGAGGGCAAGCTATTTCACTGATTAATTGTCCTCACTGTCAGGAAGTTTCTCCTTAATTCCAGGTTGCTTCTCTCTTTGATCAGTTTCCAACCATTGTTTCTTGTCCTGCCCTCTGTTGCTTTGGTGAATAACATGACCACCTCTTCTTTGTTGCAGTCCCTCAAATTATATTTATTATAATTATATAAATATAATTATATTAAATTATACATATAACTCACAACACACTTCCACCCAAGTGCCCCCATTCTTTGCCAGTTATAGTTGTCACCTGTGCCTCTTCCCCTTAGCCCCATTGGACTCTCTGGTGCCCATGGTGAACATATTCCTCCAAGAGCTTCAGGCTGTGCACCAGGTGGTGGTACACCAGTTTGACAAGGTCAAGGAGGACTACAAGAAGTTTACTGACTTTCACCACAGACATTCCCCTGCTAGCCGTGGGGCATAGGGTTTGGCTATCTTGCCTTCAAGTTGGCCTTCTAAAAAATTGGACCACTGTTATTTGGGGCTGTTTCTTATTGAAGCCGTGATCAACTCGGTCTCCTTCCATCTAATCTTGCCTCGAAGCATGAGAATCCACCCAGTGTTCCATCGGTCCTTACTGGTGTCTGTGTCAGTATCAGTCCCTACTGTCCCGCCACACTGCCACCAGATCCCATGGCCACACAAGAACATCCAGAGTACATGGTGAACATCATTCAGGATTCCCGTTGAATGAGAGGATGCTTTCAGTACCTGGTGGCTTAGAAGGGGTATGGATGGGAGGACTTCACACCAAGCACCCGGAGCACCCTGGTCTGCATGGTCATGGGGACGGGGCCTTGTGAGGTGGATAGTGTCGGCCTCACCGGTACCTGGTTCAGAAGAGAAGGAGAAGTTGGAACCTGGATCATCTAATGGGGATAGTACATCTCCCTTGGAATGTTTAGTGAGGCCAGGAGCTGAGGATGATGCTATCCCAGGTCCCTCAGGCACTGAGGGAGGTGATCGAACTGATGGAGAGATGCCTGCCCTCACAGACATGGGGGAGGATCAGCTGCAGACAGGCAGATCCCCTCTGATGAGGAACAGCTGCCTCCTCCACTCAATCCAAGGGCATGGAAAGT
The DNA here is from genome assembly GCF_001527695.2 of Protobothrops mucrosquamatus. NCBI lineage: Eukaryota > Metazoa > Chordata > Lepidosauria > Squamata > Viperidae > Protobothrops > Protobothrops mucrosquamatus. The sequence goes on along the minus strand of NW_015387799.1, from coordinate 229,147 downwards.
AGAGCAAAGACAAGCTCAAAGGAAGTCTGCAAGGTTGTTTGGGACAATGTTGTCCTGCCCCTCCTCACAAAGAACACCTGCCATGGGTTAAGAGAAGCCGGGGAAGATTGTCTTTCTCAGGAATATGTCATGGTTCTGACAGACAAGAGACGAATAAAGCAGAATTCCGAGGCTTGCTAATTCCTCAAAGAATGTTTATTAGTTACAAAGTATCGACACATCAAAAGTGAAACCAAGTCTGAAGACACACGTAAACAATTCCCCAATACAAAGTTAAAAATCTCACCTCTAAAACTATGCAAGCAATTATGTTCCCCAATACATCTTCTTGGCAGGCTTTTTATGCAATGCCCAGCCTGCAGTCTTGGGAGCAGCCGATGACCTTGGTTCCCATGGGGCAAAAGATTATTTTGACTAGTGAAACACCTGGCAACCCCCTCCCTCCATTCTATGTGGCAACCGAAAATGAATAGGAAAAATGGCTGCAGCCATGCTCATTTGTAGAGTTGACAGTCTGCCCCTCTCAGAAAGAAAGAGTCTCCTGCAGAGGAAACAAAAACAGGTTTGTGAGGGTATTTCTTGTAAAAACCTTTCACATTTGTAACCTTTCCACTGCACAAGGTACTGTAACTTTCCCTTGTAAAACCTAGAATCAAGAATTTGTTTTATTTCATAATGTGTCTCCCCCTCTACCACTACTGGACCCGGCAGCTCCTTTGGAATAGGTCTTAAAGAGGATTCTGACACAGGTTTCAATAGACTGCAAAAAAACGCAGGGTGAACTTTTCCCAACAACCATAGAAGTTTCAATTCCACTGTGACAGGGTTTATGATCTTAGTGATGGGAAAAGGACCAAGGAATTTTGGACCCAATTTTCTACTGGGTAACTTTAATCTTAAACATTTTGTTGAAAAATAAATCAATTGCCCAACATGAAAAGGTTTCTGAGGGGAATGTCATTTGTCTGCTTGCTCCTTGTAAACCTTAGTGGCCTTGGTCAATGCTTTCTTCACATTCTCCCATACCCCCTGGAAGGATGTCACCCATTGATCCAAAGTCTGGGAAGTAGGAGGCTCCTGGGGGTACTCAGGCATGAGCACAAAATCTCAACCCGCAACTATTTTAAATGGAGTGAGTCCAGTGCTGCTGTGACAATGTTGTTGTAGGCTATCTCTGCGAAAGCCAGGAGATCAGCCCAATTATTCTGTTGGTAATCTGCATTACATCTCAGGTACTATTCCTCCATTGTGTTAGCTTTTTCAGCAATTCCATTAGTATTCGGATGAAAAAAAGATGAAAGCCCCTGGGAAGACCCATCAGTTTAACAAACTCCCTCCAGAACTTTGCAGTAAACTGGACCCCTCTGTCAGAAATAATCCTCTTTGAGGCACCATGGAGTCAGTATATGTGCTTCAAAAACAGTTTGGTTAGCTTCTGGGCAGAGAGAAGTCCTGAGCAAGTGATGAAATGCGCCTGTTTGGAAAATAGATCAATCACAGTCCATATTACAGTGTTCCCCTTGCTCTCAGGTAATTCCACCATAAAATCCATGGCTATCTCCTCCCAAGGCTGGGAGGGGTCAGCAACTTGTTGCAATAATCCTGGGGGTTTTCCAGGGTGCCTCTTCATGGCAGCACAGGTAGCACAACTCTTAACATAACTCTTAATGTCTTTTTTCATTCCTGGCCACCAGAATTGCCTCCGCACCAGATGCAATGTCTTTAAAAATCCTAAGTGACCCACTTGCTTAGTGTCATGACTCTGTTGCAATGCTTGGAGTCTGAGGCCAACTGGGAGGTATAACCTGGAACCTTTCCAAGCTAGTCCCCCCTTTAGGGTTAAAATAGATTTGTTATCTTTGAACCAGGCATCAGTCTCTAATGTTTCTTTCAATTCCTTCAGTAAGCAGTCGTCAGGACCAGCAGGGGGTCTCTGTGTCTGAGATCTGGTTGTTATTTAGAAGCAGATTGTGGCAGAGGAATAATGGAGTTAATTACTTTATCTCAGTGGCTCTTGAACTGGGGCATTCTATATAATGCATCAGACAAAAAGTTTTTATCCCCAGGAAAATACTTTAAAGTAAAATTAAAATGATTGATGTATTGAGCCCACTGAACTTGCTTCGGGGATAGTTTGCAGGGTTTTTTTTGAGCCTCCACATTTTTGTGATCAGTCCATACCTCAAAAGGTATTTTCCCCCTTCCAAGAAGTGACGCCATGTCAGCAATGCCCAACAAACTGCAAAAGCCTCTTTCTCCCAAACTGCCCACCTCCTCTCAGTGTCAATTAATTTTCGGGAAGTGTAAGCACAGCGGTTCTAACTCCCTTCTGTGATTCTTTTGTAAGAGAATGACCCCCATGGCCACATCACTTACATCAGTTTGAATGATGAATTGTTGTCCGGGGTCATGGTGGTTAAGAACTGATTCAGCTGTAAAGTCTCTCTTTAATTTTTCGAACAGTGCCTGGCACTCTAATGACCATTGCAATGGCTGACAAGGTCGGGGGTTTTCCCCTCCTTTTCCTGTTTTGAGTGAATTGGTGATTGGCATGCTACTTTGTGAAACAGGGAATAAATTAATGGTAAAAGTTGGCAAACCCCAGAAAACCTTTAAGATGCTTGCGGGTACGCAAGAGTTACCAATCTAGTACTGCTTTTACTTTGGCGGGGCCCATATCTACCCCCTCATTTGAAATCTGATACTCCAAATAATCAAGGTGTGTCTGGTGAAATTCACACTTTGACAGCTTTGCATACAGTTTTGCTTTTAACAGTCTTTTTAACACCTCATGGAGACAATTTGATGTGTTCATCCATGGTTTCAGTGTAAATAAGGATGTCATCAAAATAAGCCAAAACCTCCTTGTATAAATGATCATGGAGCACTTGATTTATCAATTGCATAAACACAGCGGGGGGGCCTGCAGTCCAAAAGGCATCACTTTAAATTGGAAGCTCCCCAAAAGGCAATTAAAGGCTGTTTTCCATTTGTCCTCCTCCCTAAGTCGGATTCGATAATAAGTCTCTCTTAAATCCAGCTTGGTAAATATTTTTCCTTTGGCCAGGTGGGCTAACATGTCCTTCATCGGGGGAGGGAGTATGTATTTTCCATGCTGACCGCATTCAGAGATTTAAAATCTACGCATAATCTAAGAGAGGCATCTTTCTTTTCTTTGAAAAGCATGGGTGATTTTGCTGGCTAAATGAAACCCCAAGCTAAGTTTTAATCAATGTACTCTCTCAGTTCTTTCATTTCTCTGGGCATCATAGAGTACATCTTTGGTTTTGGGAGTTTGGCACCAGGTAGAATTTCAATAGCATAGTCCAGTGATGGCGAACCTTTTAGAGACCGAGTGCCCAAAAACTGGCCCTGCCCCTGATCTGCCCCCCCATCCCCCACCCCGCCTGCCCACAGGACCACTCTCCACCTCCAGGACCCGCCGCAGATCACCCAGGCAGCCCAGCAGCGCTATGGTGGCTACACCCTCTGCCCATACCCTGCAGCATCAACTGCATAATGGGGTGTGAGGGCAGAGTCTTGTCTACGCTGCCTGGCTGCCATGTCCTTGGCTGCTCTGCTCCGTGTGGGCCATGCTCAAGGGCGACTCTCCTTCAGGGGGGCTGCTGGAGAGGATGGGGTCACAGGGGGAGGCAAGGCTGGGGCAACGGCATGTGTGCCCACAGAGAGGGCTCTGAGTGCCGCCTCTGGCACCCGTGCCATAGGCTCACCACCACTGGCATAGTCTGTAGCCCGGTGTGGGGAGAGGATGTCACATTCCTTCTCACTAAACGCTTCCACCAAATCATGGTATTCTGTGGGGACCAGTTGAATCCCCAGCAGTTTTTCAGCTAGTCTTTAGGATTTCGCGGGGCTCCGCTGGAATCTCACAGATGGCCAGTGTCTTTGTTTTATCTTCAGTGGCAGGTGGGAGACTGTCCTCAGTCTTAATTTCCACATTCCCTCCTCCCACCAGATGTTAGGACACCATTTATCAAGCCATCGTAGCCCCAAAAGTCATCTTCGGAACCACCACAAAACGGATGATTTTCCAATGCCGACCCATTTCCAAGCACACAGGTTTGGCACCTCTGATGAGGGACCCATCGGCCTGCTCAAACCTTATGGGTAGGGGCAATAGCTTGGCTCGGATGCCCAGTTTGAGTACAGTAGGTAAGTTAATTAAGCACCAAGTGCGCCCTGAATTTATTAGGATGTTCATATTCATGCTCAGTTTTGGGCACTACCAATCTGGCAGGAATGGCAAAAGAGGGAATGGGCTGACTCAACATGGGGTTCTCCTTGCCTTCCTCATCGTCATATGGTGCAGGCATCTGCTGTGGCTCGGATTGGGGTTTGGCTTTGAGCTTGGCTGGAAGGGAGGCTTGGACACTCAGGTCCTGACATACCCAGTTAATTTTTTCTCTTTCCTCTCTGGGAGCTCTTTGCTTTTTCGTGGCAGAGACTGGCACACCCCAGGGTTGAGGGTGAGAAGCTAGGCACTCCACAGCTCAGTGTCCCATCTGACGGCACCGGTAGCACTTGATTGGAACCCTGGCTGGTGCTTGGGAGACGCTGGTGGCTGCAGTGGCTTGGGGACATTGGCCATAAAGGCATCTTTCCTGGATGCGTGGTGGTTTGGGTTCGGTGATGCTTGACTTTTGGGGGCAGTCCAGCTCAATGTCCAGTTCCACTGCCATGCGATACCACTTGCGGAAAACCTTGAATAATGCAGGCTTGAAGCAAGTTGCAATCTAGCCCGCTTGAAGTAATTGATCAGTGACCGTTCTGGCCACTGCCTGAGCCAGCTAGCAATCTCCTGAATTCTCAAACATATGCCTTAGCGGAGTGACCACTTTGCTTCAGGCGGTGGATTTCTTTCTCAGCCAGCAGGGTTTGGGGTTTGTCTTAAAAATGACCCCTCAGTTACTCCATGTGCAATTCAGGAGCCCCTTCATCATGGAGGTTGGTCACCCATTCGGCCACTTCCCCCTCTAAATTTGCTGTCACAGCATTCACCATCATAGCCCCATTCAGGTAGGCATAAGCGTAGCGATCTAAATTAGCCCATACCTGATTTAAGAAGAAGGTCAGCTTCTCGGGATCCCCATCAAATGTGGGTTTGATGGGAGGTGGCTTAAACCTCGGCAGAGCTGCCTGTACCTGCTGCTGGGCTTAGGCGGATTGCTGGTCCTGGCGACATGGCCGAACCACTCTCCGGACTTCTTTTGGCTGGTCTCTGGAGCTGGGATCCCGAGGCCGTGGCAATGAACTTGGCAGGGATACAGGGCTTGGTATCACAGCTGGTTGAGGGATGGGTGAAGCAGCACGAGCCCCGGCGACAGAGCTGGATCTCCGGCAAGGGGGGGAAAGAGATGGGTAGCTCTTGGCAGTTCCCCCCATGGCACCCACCTCTTGGACAACAGAATTGTATTCTTTACCTCCAGCTGTCCAAACTTCTCCTTCAGCTGTTCGAGCGAGGGGCTGTGGACTGCGGACTGAAATCTCCACTCTTCAGAATCATCCCATCCCACTGACCTCTCTCCTTTCTTGCAGTCCCTGGAACGACCGTAATAAGAGTTCCTCTCCAGCAGTTACAGGGGTACTTCTGTGCTGAGGGACAGCCTTGGCTTGAAATACGTCTTCCCAGGTTGGATCAACCTAGTTTTCAGTCGAGCCCCTGCCAGTGATGCCTCCTCAGTGGCTGGAGCACCAGCCTGCACTCCAACACCCTGAATCCTGTTGCAGTTTCAATTTTCTCCCAGTCTTCACTGAGTCTTTACAGCTCTCTCAAAAGTGAGTGGGTAGGCGGTCAGGGCCCAGCACCCCAAGAAAATAAAGTTTTAGGGGGCTTGGTTTAATGTCATGGTTCCGACAGATAGAGACGAATAAAGCAGAACTCCAAGGCTTGCAAATTCCTCAAAGAACATGTGTCAACGCTGTAAACATTGGATGTTCCAGCTCTGACAACTGATGAAATTGCAGCCATTTTCTCTTTTCTTTTAACATGCCTTTTCTGGTAGTTAGAAATCAGGTGCAGAAAGAGGGGGTTGGGATGAAAGCTCGAACTCAGCTAGCCATAACAATAACATTGCTTTGTTGGAATCCAAGGACGAGCTGATAACGTTTTGGCGGGCTGGGGAGCTGGGGAGAAAGCCCGCGCTTTAGGCTAATTGGAGAATGTGATTTATGATAGCTTATTAGGAGTGGGAATTGCACTTTGTTACTTTGTATCTGGGGGGAGGAAATTTAGTTTTTGGGTTCAACTATGTAGTGCCGATACCTTGTTTCCTGAATAAAATGTTCTTTGAGGAAGAATCTTGCCTTGAAGTTCTTTTGCTGGGTTTCATCTATGAGAACCATGACATTAACCCCAAAACTACCTTTCTACCTTAACCACCTTGGGGTCCTGAGCTCCAGTCAACTTCCCTAAGTTGGGAGATAGGCTGACAAAGATTCAGGGAAGATCTCAGCATGGAGAAGGAAGAAGCACCTGTAACTAGTACCCCGGCCATGGCTGCTGCCTCAGTGGAGGGAGCGCAAGCCAGCACACCAGCGGAGAAATATTTGATGCCGTAAAGCAGGGGGCTAGACCAAAGACGCGAGAGCTGATCTGGTCATCAGAGTGGACTCTACCTAGTGGAGACTCCAAGCACCTCAAGGCAACTCTGCCAAAGGGAAGTTCTTCAAAAATGTCTGAAGCCGATTTGCAAGCAGGAGCCTCTCAAGAATCACGCTCACCGGTCGGCCGGGGAGCAAAGAGATTGGTAACCACTGAGAACTCTGGAGAATGGAAATACCTGTCCACAGTCCATAGCCAATTGGTGGAGAAGTTGGTGGAGACAAAAAGCGAGACTTATATCTAAAGTTTTGGTTAAAGAGCGTGAAATTCATCAACAAGCAGGGCTTTTTTTCTCAGAGAAAAGGTGGTGGAACTCACCTCCCTCCCCTGGCCACGCCCCCACCCAAACCTGGCCACGCCCTCATCAAACCCTAGGACCGCCCCTTTAGAGAACAGGAATGCAAGTAAAATTTGGGAGGGGCTTTTGCTCTGAGAAGCCGCGCGCGTTTGGCTTTGAGGGCGCCGGTGTGAGAGCCTCTGGATTCTCTGCCGCTTCTTGCTCGGGCAGGGTCGCCTAGGAAACGGGCCAGGGGCGCGCCGACCGAGCCTCCCTATGGCCGCGGTTGTGAGCCAGGCAGGGGCAGAGAGCTGCGAGTGTGAGCGCGCCCCCCCAGATGTTGCGCCCGGTGCGGCCGGCCCGGAAAAAGGTGCCGGAACGCGTTTCCGCCGCGTTCCGGCTGAAAAAAAGCCCTGTCAACAAGAAATGATTAAAAAGGCATTCACTGAATTTTATTCGCATTTGTACTCCTCAGAGACTATAAACAGTAAAGATATTGATAAATATCTACAATCTTCACCTATATATAAACTTACACTGGAACAGCAGAAAATTATGGATGATGAGATTACAACAGATGAAATTTTAAATGCAATTAAACAACTGAAAGTTGGT
>NW_015387799.1:207459-220108 GCF_001527695.2 Protobothrops mucrosquamatus | reverse complement strand
GTAAAAGAAACGAATTTGATGTTGTATTGTTTAACTGCTGCCCGTTTGTTGATAGCTCAAAATTGGAAGAGTAAAGTTTTACCTACAATGGAGGACTGGAGATTGAAGGTTTTGCATCTTGCTGAAATGGCAAAAATTTCGGCTTATCTGAAGGATCACTCAAATGAACAATTTTTATCAATATGGAGAAGATGGATTGTTTATATTCAAAATAAGCATAGAATGGTGGAATATAATTTAGGTTTTTAGATAAAAACTTTTTTTTTATATATATATATATATTTCACCTACTTATGTAGAATAATACTTTGTGGAGTTAGGAATATTAATACTAGTTTACTTTTAGTTGAATAGTATCCTGGGATTAGGTTTGGGAAGTCCGGGTGGGGGGTGGGGGGGTAGGGGTTTTTACATTGTGATGTATCTGTGATGTGCTTCTTTTTATGATGAAAATAATAAAAAATTTATATTTGAAAAAAAAAAAAGAAAGGAGAGTCCTGGCCACCACTCTAAACATGGCAGTCTGAGACATCGTCACTCTTCCAGGACTCCAGAGCGCCACTCATGACACGAGAGCCCCAGCCAGTGAAGAAGCCTTGGTCGGCGTCGATCATTGCGATCCCTCGACAGGCACCATTGCCGTGATGGCTCCAGGCAGCGGGATTATGATGACAGTCCTGATGAACGACCCCACTACCGAAGCCCGAACCACCACCGGGGCAGCTGAAGTCCGGATCATCACAGATACCGTGAGAGCCCTGACCATTGCTACTATTGGTCACACAGCCCTGTGCATCACTGTCGGCGCCACCCACGCCCGAGGCCTTTGCAGGGAGGAGACCCAGTGTGAGTGTTCAACAAGGTTTAATACAACTGCGCGACCTGTTGGCCTGGCAGCAACAGGTCGGGGCGCCACAACCGTTGGAGATCCTGCAGCAATTGGAGATGCCACAGCCACCACCACCAGGAGGTCAGCAGCCATTGGGAGCGCAGCAGCAGTGGGGGTGGCAACAACCCCTGAATGTGCAACAATCGCAGGGGGGTCTGCAGCAACTGGGGATGCCGCTGCTGCCGCCGCCGCCTCAAGGTCAGAAGCAGTGGGGATGGCAACAGCCCCTAAACGTCCAACAACCGCAGGGGGCCTACAGCAATTGGGGATGCCACAGCCATCATTGGGAGATCAGCAGCCATTGGGAGTGCAACAGCCGCAGCAGGGAGGCTAACAACCGTTGGGAATGCAGCTGCAATGAAGGGGGTAGCAGCCCATGATGGCTCCACCCCTTAGAGCAACTTTTGATGGTGACGCAGAGAAGCTGATCTTCCTTAACCAAGTACGTTTCCACATGAATCGCAATGCCAATTTCTACTCGAATCCAGCTGCTACAGTCGATGTGGTCGCGGCCAATTTAGAAGGGGAAGCATCTGAGTGGCTAAACAATCTGTACAACGAGCAAGTGCCTGAACTGGGAAGTCTCCATCTCTTTCTCCTTGGATTAAGAACCAGGTTTCAGGACCCATCCATAGCCCTCAAAGTGGAGAAACAAATTCACAAGATAAAGCAAGATGGGAGACCTGCATTGGAATACGTACAAGAGTTTCACAAGATAGCAGGTCAGATAGAAAGGTGGCAGTCTCTAGTGCATCACTTCAAAGAGGGGCTAGATCAGTGATGGCGAAACTTTTAGAGAAGACGATGAGGTGCACAGGTCGTGTTTTCAGGGTGAAGGGTGGGGATTTTGTGGGGTTGTTACTTTAAAACGGGGAACATCCGTCTTAGTTATTGTTAGCGGGAAAGGCTTTGCTCTGACGTACGGTAAGATGGTAAGTTCAAGGAGGCTGTCATACTCCATTCAGCCATGGGTTGGTTTTACCGTGATACAACTCTTGTGTTTTAAAAAAGAGTTTAAAGGTCCCGGGGGAAAAATGCAGTGAGAAGCTTCCCGCGGTCAGCCACTACTTTTCCCCGATGGAGTGCTCCATCACTGCCACCGCTTCCCCCCACCCTCCACACGGATCACCGTTGCCGCCACCATTTCCCCTCCACCCCCTACATGGATCACCCTGCCGCCGTTTACCCTCCACCCCCTGCACGGATCACCCTGCCATCACCGCTGTTTTCCCCCTACCCATGGATCACCCTGCCACCACCGTTTCCCCCCACCTCCACACGGATCGCCCTGCCACCGCCGTTTCCTGCCCACCCCCTGCACGGATCACCCTGCCACCACCATTCCCCCCCGCACGGATCGCCCTGCCCAAACTTTCTGCGCCATCTCCCCCTAAAATCTTAAGAAGGGCTTTCGATCATCTTGCATGTTTTACTCACTGCCTAAATTGCACGATTCTCACCCCTGCAGAGTTTTGCTGCGGGAGGCGGGAGTCACTCTATGCAGAAAGGAAGGAGCTCCTCTCCCAAACTGGAGGGCAAACTTTGGCTGCCCCCGACTCAGAAGTTCCCCTTCCAATGTGCGCTTAATTCAGCCATAGAGAAGCCGGGCCTCCCCTTCCCCAGCTGCCCATGTTAAAGCGCCCCTTAGCTAAGGGGAGATGAGAAGGTGGAGGGGAGCAGCTATTCTTGCGAAGGCACCTCAAACCCGCACGAAGAGAACTCAGTGCTTTGCTGAGTTTCCTCCTGTTGCCACACTAAAACCTGGGGAGTGCTGAAACTCACTTGCAAGTCAGGGGCGCTGGAGTTTCCTGTTGTAGCCATGCCAAGCCGTGCCACGAGGCTTCCCAGTGGCCAGAAGAAGGGAGATCATGGCAAGAGCTTTCTTTTCCCCCATTCCCTCCCTGGCCCTTGAGCTCATCTTGACACCTCTTTCTCTGTGCCGCTTCTGGCTTCTCACCTCTCCCTGCCCAGCACTTGCAGCTTCTCCGATTCCCGGTGCAAAGAAAGAGAGCGAGAATGCTGGTGCACGTGGAGAGGGGGAGGGGAGCAGCCCGGCCCTGCGTCCCTCTGGGGTGATGGCATCCTGTTGTTGCACTAAAACCTGGTGAGCACCAAAACTCACTTGGAAGTCCGGGGTGCTGGAGTTTCCCAGTGTAGCCATGCCAAGCCGTGCTGCCAGGCTTCCCAGTGGCCAGCAGATCATGGCAAGAGCGATCTTTTCCCCCGTTCCCTCCATGGCCCTTGAGCTTGTCTTGACACCTCTTTCTCTGTGCCGCTACTGGCTTCTCACCTCTCCCCACCCAGTTCTTGCAGCTGTTCCCTAAAAGCACTGGCACATGTGGAGATGGGGAGGGGAGCAGCCCAGCCTGGTGTCCCTCTGGGGCAATGGCGCACGTGCCCACAGGGACGGCTCTGCGTGCCACCTGTGGCACGCGTGCCATAGATTCGCAACCATGGGGCTAGATGATCACCTTTCCCAGGCCTGTGTCTATCGGGCTGTCCCTAATCAATTGCAGGAGTGGTATCAGGCAGCAGTAAGGTTGGACATCAAGCTTGTTTGCTACAAGAAGCCACCACCTCAGGAAGCCAGGCCGAAACCAGAGCAGACCAGGCGGCCGCCTCCAGAAAATCATCAGCCATTGCAGCCATGGAATCCCCCAAGCCACCTGCCAGTCCACCAATCAAGTGCTTCAGATGTGGACAACAGGGGTACTGAGTGGCGAATTGTCCGATCTCATATCCCCAGCAGGGAAGCAGATTGGGACCACCGGTGAGGAAGAAACCAGCCCAACAGCTGGCAAAAGAAAAATCAAACTGGATCACCCAGGAAACCCGTTTCCCAGATCACATCGCCCACGCAGGACAGTACCGAGGCCAAAGCTGGACCTGCTACTGCTCTGCCCTCCTACGATAGCGACGATGAAGGGGAGAACGATCCAATGGTGAGTCGACCCGTTCCACCTTTTTCTCTCACTGCCAAACTCATACTCCCTAAGACAGGTGTGCAAGTGGATCTGAGAGTGCTAGTGGACTTAGGATGTTCCCGGTGTGTATTAGCTTGCCACTTGCCCTTAAGATGGGTATATGGGCAAGATTTCTCAACTAGCCATAATAATGTTGCTTTGTAGGAACCCAAGGACGAGCTGATAACGTTTTGGCAGGCTGAGGAACTGGGGAGAAAGCCCGCGCTTTAGGCTAGCTGGAGAATGTGATTTTTGACAGCTTATTAGGAGTGAGAATTGCACTTTGTTACTTTATATCCGGGGGAAGGGAATTTAGTTTTTGGCTTCAACTATGTAGTGCCGATACTTTGTTTCCTAAATAAAATGTTCTTTGAAGAAGAATCTTGCCTTGAAGTTCTTTTGCTGGGTTTCATCTATTGGAACCATAACAACATGTTTATTAGTTACAAAGTATCGGGACATCAAAATGAAACCAAGTTTGGAGACACACGTAAACAATTCCCTAATACAAAGTTAAAAATCCCACTCCTAAAACTATGCAAGCAACTAGGTTCACCAATACATCTTGGCAGGCTTTTTACACAATGCCCAGCCTGCAGTCTTGGGAACAGCCGATGACCTTAGTTCCCATGGGACAAAATATTATTTTGACTAGCAAAACACCTGGCAACCCCCCTCCCTCCATTCTATGTGGCAACCAAAAATGAATAGGAAAAATGGCTGCAGCCATGCTCATTTGTAGAGTTGACAGAACAATTGTTTGCTTTGGCATATACTCGCCCAGCTTTGGAAAAACTCAGCCTTGACTCTTGTTTCTGCCTGTAACTTTGCTTTGGGTACTTGCCTTTCCCTCATGGACCTACCTTGGCCTGTGGACCTTGACTCTGGATCTTGCCTGGTGAGCTTGCATCTTGTCTTTGGATTTCCTCTCTGCCTTTGCAAATTGGTTTTGTTGCTTACTGTCTTTTTTGTTGGACTGTAGGTGGCTGTCTTCAGGGAAGTGTGCGGTGGAGCCTTATCGGCTCTTGTGGTGCGATTTGTTATGGAATTTAACAACAGAGAAATAAAGGACTCTATTGAAGCCTATCTCTGCCTAGGCAACCTGAGTCATAACAATCAACAGAGGGATAGCATCAAGACAAGAAGTGATAGTATCTATGATGGCCTCATTGGTTGTTTATTGAGAGAAGGATGAGCTGGAACTGGAGTTTTCAACACAGGGACCTAGGGTCCCCAGTAGTCCTCAGAGACCTTGGGGGCTTGATCAATCTGATGGACAGTTACCTACTCAAGAGGAAGGAGAGGCATGGTTGCCACCAATTAACATTGACAATCAGCAACGGGTTGCCTTCAATGAGTAACAGCTGCTGCCTCCTCTGGATCAGCAGAAACAAAGAGTGGAGAGACAGAAAGCTCAGAAATGGTTAGATAGGCTCCTTAAGAGAAAGCAGTCTTGTCCCTCTTAATCAGGAACACCAGGTTGTGGATTATTTAGTCAGGTATTGGGGAGGGAGCAGTTGGCAAAGACAACTTCACATCCTGTTGAATCCGGGATATAATGTGTAATATATAGAGGTCTATCTCAAGTTGTGAGAGCAGTTTCTTCTTTACTATGTTGAAGTTTTTACTAGCTGCTGCTCAGTCAGTACAGATGCAAGTCTTCCATTAATCCATACTTCCTCTATGTTTCATATATCCTCTCATTAGGTCTGTTGTAATAGCATTCCACCAATTCCAGTGTCAAGCCTTCATGCTGTTTCATATAATTTTTTTCCCTTGGCTTGTCTACAGAACCAGGGGGGAGAGTGGAGAGAATGGAATGTGTGTTGCAGTTGTGAAAGGTCATCCATGAGTCTGTTTTGTCTACTGAATATTCTTTCTCATAATAATTGCCTGGAGCTTAATTGGGTAATGTGACTTGTGATGTGGTGGGGGGAAGGGAGTTGCTACACTTTTAATATACTGCTTTTGGGCCAATTTAATCAAAGCTGACTTTCAGTGCCAGTATGTTATTCCTAATAAAATCTGGCCTTAGAGATTACAATGTCTCAGCTATGCTTGCTTTGTTGGGATCATCAACCGGAACTATGACATCTAGGTTCTTTTGTGTCATCCATGTGTGATTTGTTCTAGTAGCCCACCAATCATCGGATTGTCCTGGTTCCCAATATTTGATACGGACCCTGTTTAATGAGATGGATCAGTCCAAAATCCCTTCATTCAGCACCTTCATTACTTCAAAGTTATTGAACAAATGGTCAGATGTCAAAGACTATCTGTATTGCTTTCAATAAATCAATATGTTGTAAATAAAAATCAAAGTAAAAATAAAGTTCTGTCAGTTTGCTGGAATATTTAACTTATCTGTCATTGATTATTAGGTCAAGCTCTTACCCTAAGAGTTGATCTTTAAAAATGTCTTCAATCTGTGTTAGTTCCTATCTCTTTTGTCAAGTAACTTAAAAGAAACATGTGGCTCTGCATAACATTTGTTCTAAATCATTAGGAGTGGGAGTCCAGCCAACACTGTCTCTATGCCCAATTTTCTCTATATAGGAAATCTCTTCAGTGAGGATAGGCCACAAGAATCAGGTTTGCTCACTTTTCTTTTATAAAAAAAAGATTTTGGACAAAGTTCAAGATAATACAACATTGCATCTGACACAAAGTAGGGTAGAAGACAGAAATAAAATATTAAAATAATATACATACAACAGAAACAAATGCACTTTAGAAATTAAATGTACAGGCATCCAGTCCAAATCTTACTTTGGTCAATGACCAGCATGAAACACAAAGAATAAGGTAAAAGAAAAAAGAAAAGAAATGCAAAGCAATTGCAAAGAGGGCACCAGACCAATGTGATTTCTTAAATGTAATCAGTGTATAACATGATATTATTAGCAGTAATCTATATAAATAAAGATGTAAATGTTCGTTTGTTCAAAATCTTAAATCTCCGAAAGTTCTTCACCGATTGCTTTGAAATTTTGACACAACGTTGCATTCGAATACGCGCGTGTTTTTATATACCTACTATTATATAGATGTCATACTTGTGACAGGTAAAACATGCTCTTTAAAGCATAAAAACATGCTTTAATGAGCAACGTCGTAGAAGCAACAATCTTGACAGGACCTTTCAAAGGTGAAGATGTCCTCATTCCTCGCATTCCTATGATTCCAACCGATATGCCATTTCAATTTAAGAGATTGCAATTCCCAATTCGATTGGCGTTTGCAATCACCATCAACAAAGCTCAGGGCCAATCTTTAGAATTGTGCGGTTTAGATCTAGACACGGATTGCTTCTCACATGGACAATTATATGTTGCGTGTTCTAGAGTCGGCAAACCAGACAATCTCTATATCTGCATAGACAATGGAACAACAAAAAATATTGTATACCCACAAGCATTGTGAAATTAAACATATTACAAACATGCACTTTCTCTTTTCTTTCTTTTCCATTTAACCAGAATGAGCCACAGCAATGCGTGGCTGGGTACAGCTAGTAATAAATAACCTTAAAACTTAGCAATATGTCTCTGGAAAGGCAGGACTGATTTAATTATCTTTCCATGTCCATAAAAACATCATGTCAGTACCTTCTTAACAGGCTAATTCCTCAAAGATGAAGGAATTTTCTGAGATAAATAACATGACTAAATAAATATCTCTTCCATCTAGCACTAAAGTGATCATACATCGAAGAGGTCAGTTCTGTGGATAAAAATATTAATTTTTACTTGTACTATAAAGAAAATATTAGTCATATCTTGATTTAAACTTGGCAATTCCAGCAGAATTAAGGAACAATATAGGAAATGCTGCATGTGATTTGAAAGAAACTTCTTTAAAATGCTGATTGCATAATTTCTAATTAAGAATAGGTATGGAGTCTAAGTTGCATACCTACATATAATTGAGTACACACTTAGGAATATACTACTTTAATGTAGTTAAAGGCTTAAATAGGGCGGTTATCAGTAAAAAATTCCAATTACCAGAACTAGTTTCTGTTTTCAAGATTTTGGATTACATAATTCAAACAGGCATTATTTAATCATCTATTTAAGCATTTTAATATGTTCAATTTTGTGGCCATTCCTATCAAAGAACAACAAATAAGACAAATCTTTTAAAATACAGATAGTTTTCAACTTAGAACCACAATTGAGCCCAAAATTTCTGTTGCTAAGCAAGATAGTTGTTAAGTGATTTTTGCCCCATTTTGTCCTTTCTTGCAATGAATCATTCAATTGTTAAGTTAGTAACACAGTTGTTAAATGAATCTGATTTCCGCAAAAGGTGATCTCATGACCCCAGGACATTGTAACCATCATAAATATGAACCAGTTGCCAAGTATTTGAATTTTAATAATGTGACCATGTGGATGCTGCAACAGTCTTAAGTGTGAAAAAAGATCATGTCACTTTTTTCAGTGCTGTTGTAACTTCAAGTGCTCACTAAACAAATTATTGTAAGTTGAAGACTACCTATATTGAGATTTTAGGAATACACACACAAACTGAGAGTTTGTGATAGGATATTATGATAGTAAAAAGCCCATCCCTTAGTATTATAATGAGGAAAACATGTTACATGCTAAGAGTATTATGGGATAGATGAAGCTTAAGCACAAGTACTAGATATGCGAGTTTGCATTAACTGATATATGATCTTTTTTCTATAATTTTCTTGATTTAAAAAGGTATAAAAGTTATGTAGAAATAATATTTAATTGTCCTAGTTAAAAGATCAGCGAGATACCCTCATTACTTCTGTGCAGAAATAAAGTTCCCTGAGTCTGTATGTCTTTTGGAAACATACATCAGATCGAAAAGATTTGTGAGGTGTTCTGGCCAACAAATTCATAAAAGAGAGTCTCTGCGTGATGACCAGATATAGTATGGATATATTTGGCTTGGCACAGAACTTTTGTGAAAAAGATCTGGGAAAATCATAAGTGTTGTGTTGCTAAAAAAGGCAGAAGCAATTATAAATTCTATCAACAATAGTTGTACATCAGAACAATAATTCCTGTTGAAATAAAAAAGTGAAATATAAACCTATTAAACAATGCATACTCTGTGTTGGTTATGTTACCTAGAATTTTATGTTTTATTATTTTAATAAAGATGGTATTAATACTTTTAGCATGGCATCCATATCTCCTTCTAAGGTTCAGGAAACCTTATTTTCTTTTTAGTGAGTCACTTTTTAATGTGCAAAAACTAGCCTGTTTATAAACAATAGAGAGCTTATTTTAAAAACTTGAATATACTTTCAAGTTGCAAGTCCAACTGGGAGAGTTAGTAACGCAACCCATACATTTGCCACTTGTGGAATGCTATCTAAAGTCAATGTTCTCTACTGTTCAATAGTCACATGTAATCAGTATCTTTTATTTGATCACTTGTTTTCTCACATATCAAATATACTAAATGTATGTATCATTTATTTCTATACCCTATAAAAATTAATCCTCTTGTGGAAAACAAAAGAACTCTTACGAATTCCAAAGGGGTTTAGCAGAGAGGTTTATTTGCGCAGGTTCAGAAGCATAATAGAGATAGGCAATTCTGAACGAGGAGGGTGGGATTAGACTTCAGTTTTTATACTACCCTTCTTTCAGGAACAAAGGGACTACACATGGTAATACACTGTAATACATTTGGATCCTTTCTCACAGGCATACAATGGAAGGTTTTGCTACATACAAAGTATTTATGTGCAATGCGCATTTGGTTAGCCACATATTACTGACACAGAACTTTCCCAGTGAATTTTCCCAGTGATTATGCATTACATCATTATTCTAGCAATTATGCAGACAAATCATTATTCTAGTTATGCAGACAAATCATTATTCTAATAATTGTTCATTTTACTACATTATTCCCCCCTTTGGAAGTTTTCTCGCTTAAACTTCCACTATTCGTCCTCCAATTCAGGATCTTTAGAGGGCAACACTTTATATTCCCATAAAGCTAACATTGTTTCATGTTTTGCAGTTATGATTTTGATTTCTACCTGATATTGGATCGTAGCCGTCAGCATCTATTCCTATCCCAAACATCCAATTTCGTTTTTCCCATCTATTTTGTTCCAGGAACCAACTGCCATTTTTGACTGTGAGGGTCACCAAATTAGAGTTATCCCTTCCACATGAGTCTGCTGTTGTATTTTTCTTTTCAAACAAGATGTGCTCCATCTCCTTTGGGTCTTGGGTATGCCACTTAATACATGACCACCACTTACATTTGACCGTGGAGACTGCACACCCATCTGGTGGGCACAAATATTTATGGTTTGGGATATAGTTGTGGATTCGATTGATTCTTCCGCAACCATACATTACTGCCCAATAATTAGCTGCTTTACAAACATCAAAGGTGACGCTAAAACTGGAGTGTGGGTTGGATTTCCATTGAGAGATCCCTAATAGTGCCTGGTCTTTTGAGCTGGTTCTTGTTCTATGTGTTCGGATTTGTAAGGCCCAACTGTCAGGATCAGGCTTTGGGTTATAACACTGATCTTGGGCTCCTTTTCTACAAACTTTATATGTAGTTCTATTGTATGCACAGGTGTTAGGTGNAGGTGAGCTATCTTGGCACCCTTCTGGTTTCATTGTATAGTAAATCAAAGTCTTAGTTATCTGGCTTCCTTGTTTTGTTATCTTGATGCAGTTTTGACAATATTTATTTCCCTGTGTTTGTGTCCTTTCTTTGTGTGTACTCACTAGTTTTCTATTAGCGGGTTTCTGCAGTATGACCTCTTGTGTAACCATTGCACTGGTTTGTGTAGGAATGTGTGTGTATATTCCCCATATTAAATAACCAACAGGTATTATGATCTGTAGAATCCTCATGTCTTCCACCATGTGTAGAGAGACAGCTTCCGGAGTGCCTCAGCAAGGTCTGATGTTCACACCGTGTGTTGAGAACCCGTTGCCGGTAGGATTCGACAGGGTGTATTTCTTGTAAATTTCAGCACTAAAGGTTTGTCAGTTTTATTCACCTTGTAAATTACTGGATCAGCAGGTGCAGCTGTTTTCAATCTGGTCCAATGGATCCAGGACTTTCCTTCCAAGGTTTTCACTGCCAATGGAGAACACATGACAACAGTATACGGTCCTTTCCATCTTGGGCTTAAGGGATCTGATTTCCAATGTTTCACCCATAACCTAACTACTGATTTGAACCCATGTGTTGCTGTGACCACTGGAGGGGCATATAATGGCGCAAATTTGAAACAGCTAAATTATGAAGCTGTAACTGGTGTAACAATTTCTGTTGGTCTATTCCCCCCTTATGGGCCACGTCCGGCCAGCCCTGACTGTCAGGTTTAAATAGACAAGGGGGACGGCCAAACATGAGCTCATAAGGACTAAGTTGCAACTTAGTGCGGGGGGCCAGTCTGATTGCATACAAAACCATAGGCAAAACGTCTGGCCAGTGGAGATGAGTTTCCAAACAAAATTTAGTAATAAGGCTTTTAATTGTGCGATTAGCCCTTTCCACTTTTCCAGCTGATTGAGGGCGAAAAGCACAATGAAATCTCCACTTAATTCCTAAAGTTTGGGCTAGAGCCTTGTTAATCTGATGTACGAACTCAGGACCATTATCTGATGAAATCTTAGAAGGGCAACCAAATCTAGGAATAATTTCCTTAAGAAAGATTCTGGCAACCTGTATAGCTTTCTTATTAGCAGTAGGAAAGGCTTCAACCCAACCTGAGTAGGTATCAATGATAATTAGCAGGGCTACATATTTCTTACTCCTAGGCATATCAGTAAAGTCAACAATGACATAGTCCACTGGGAAATAAGCGATTGGTTGTTGACCAGGTGGTACTATTGGTCCTTGGCGAGCATTGGTTTGAGCACAAATGGAACATTGAGAACATACTTGTGCTGTTAGTGAAGAAGCAAAAGGAAGATAGAAAAATCTTTCAATTGCTGTAATAATGCAGTTTTCCCCAAATGATGTTGTTTATGAGCCTGAAAAATAAGTGGGCGGGCAAGTGCAAGAGGAATAGCAATGTGTCCATCGGGAAGGGTGTACCAGCCTTTAATTAGTTCGGCTTGTACATCCTGCTTTAACTTTTGGCTTTCCTCTTTAGTATATATAGGATCAAGTTTTTTCAAGTAAGTGTCTAAATACATGAACCTGGTGACATCTGACTGTAGGGGGGGCCTTCTAAAGCTGCTCTTTTGGCTTCTTTGTCTGCCTTCCTATTCCCCTGGGTAATAAGGCTTGAGTCTTTTAGATGTCCAGGACAATGGATGATTGCAACTTTAGACGGTAACTGTGCTGCCTTAATAAGTCTTTTAATCAAGGTGGCATATTGGATGATCTTGCCTGTGGAGTCCAAATATCCTCTTTCTTTGTAGATGGCTGCGTGTGCGTGAATTGTTAAAAATGCATATTTGCTGTCTGTATACACATTTAAAATCATTCCTGCAGCTATTTCCAATGCTCGTGTTAGACCATACAATTCTGCAAATTGTGCACTTGCTTGGCTGTGTAGTTGTGCTGACTCTACAATTGCAGTTTGAGAAACAATTGCATACCCAGAGTATCTAATGCCCCGATCCATCAGTGAACCACTCAAAGTCTGGATTCTGCCATGGTTGGTCAGTAAGGTCAGGTCTGCAAGAATATTGTAGTTCTAGTGTTTGCATGCAGTTATGCACTGGCATAGTTGAATCTGGTATTGGCATAAGAGTTGCTGGATTGAGAGTAGTGCATTGTTTCAGTGTAATTTGTGGATTTTCTAATAAAAGAGCTT
>NW_015387799.1:191947-207045 GCF_001527695.2 Protobothrops mucrosquamatus | reverse complement strand
GTTCTAGTGTTTGCATGCAGTTATGCACTGGCATAGTTGAATCTGGTATTGGCATAAGAGTTGCTGGATTGAGAGTAGTGCATTGTTTCAGTGTAATTTGTGGATTTTCTAATAAAAGAGCTTGTATTTTATGCATTCGTTGATTGCTAATCCATAAATGACCCTTATTATCAATAATTGTCTGCAGGGCATGACTAGTCCAAACAACCACTGGAGCAGAAAAGGTTAATGTATTTGCTGCCTGTAGTGACAGCATGACTGCTGCTAGGATTTTTAAACATTGTGGCCACCCTTGTGCTGCCGTATCTAATTGCTTTGACAGATAAGCGACTGGGCGATTCCAAATTCCTTGTTTTTGGGTAAGGACTCCAAGAGCCACATTCTGTCTCACATCGACATGAAGTGTAAAAGTCTTAGTTATATCAGTTAGTCCTAGGGCTGGAGCTGTACTTAAGGCTTGTTGAAGTGTTTTCATTGCTAGGGTTTGTTCCCGTTGCCATAAAAGAGGTTCCTTCTCCGGCCCTTTTAAAACTTGGTACAATGGTTTAGCTGTGAGAGCAAAATTAGGAATCCAAATCCTACAGAAGACTGTAATTCCCAGAAAGGCTCTAACTTCCTGTTTTGTTTGGGGGATGGGGATCTGTAACACAGCTTGCTTTCTCTGGGGGCCTAAAGCCCTCTGTCCTTGGGACAGTTCATAGCCTAAATACATTACAGTCTTTTGGACTAGTTGTGCTTTCTTTTTGGACACTCTGTAGCCACAGTCTTGTAATATTTGAAGCAGTCTTGCTGTGTTTTCAAAACAATCCTCCCTGTTTTGTCCAGTTATTAGAACATCATCCACATATTGAAGACAACAGTCCTCTTGTCTGACTAACTTTAGAAATGCAAGATCTTGGGCTAAAGCTTGACCAAAACATGTGGGTGAATTTTTAAAGCCTTGTGGTAGCCTAGTCCAGGTATATTGAGTCCTAACTTGTGTTTTAGGATTAATCCATTCAAATGCAAAAATCTGCTGACAATTTTCGTGTAATGGAATGGTGAAAAATGCATCTTTTAAGTCCACAACTGAGAACCATTTAGCAGTTGCAGGTATTGTGCTTAAAAGAATATATGGATTAGGAACAGTTGCGTGTAGGGTCAAGGTTAGTTTATTGATGGGGCGCAAATCCTGTGGCGGTCTCCACTGTCCGTCTGGCTTACGAACAGGTAGAATTGCAGTATTCCAGGGTGACTGAATTTTTTTAATGATTTTTGCCATCAAGTATTTTTGGATTAATTCTTGAATGGCCATAGCAGCCTCTGAAGTACTTTGAGGCACTCTAACAGGATATGCTTGTGATTTTAGTTCTACCATAACAGGCGTGGCATATTTTGCAAATCCAGGGGGGTTATCCTCTGCCCATAGAAGTGGAACATTAAATTGCTGCCAGGTAGAGCTTTCTGATTGTTCTTCAGTTACTAACATGATGCACCATGTTTCTTCCACTGGGTGGCGCACTTGGATTAATTGTTTCCCTTTGTCAAAGGAGATTGTGGCCCTCATTTTGGTAAGGAGGTCCCTTCCTAATAACGGTAATGGGCAATCAGGAGCATATAGGAATTTATGTTTAATGATTCCTTGTCCCACTCGGCATGTTAGGGGTTCCAATAGTGGTCTATATTGAATTTCTCCTGACACACCCTGAATTTGGATGGTCTGGTTTGATGGTTTGCCAATAAATTTATTTAGGACAGATCTGGTAGCTCCCGTGTCAACTAACATTGGGACAGTCTGTCCTCCCACCCGTATGTTAACAATGGGCTCTGGGGGTGGGACCATAGAACCCTGTTCCCTTCAGTCTCCCCATTCCATGTCAGCTAAGCCAATCAAGTTTTGTTTTCTTTGTTCTTGACTGGGATAGGCTGGACGCTCTCTTCCCCTGAAGCTTCTCTTAAAACTTCTTTGGAAATTCCCTCTAAATCCTCTTCCTCGTCCCCTTGCATACTGGCGAGATGGCCCCTTCGGTTGGCCACTCCTCTGGGGGCATTCCCTTTGCCAGTGGCCCTCTTGTTTACAGATAGCACATTGGTTTGGTCTGATTTGCATTTCTCCTAAGGATATTGCTAAAATTTCTACTTTTTTCTTCTCCTTCTGATCTGATTTACATTCTTCCTCTCTGTCACGATTATGGAAAACCTTTTGAGCAATTTCCATAATCTCTGCAATATTTTTCCCTAAGGCCCCCTCTGTGCGTTGTAACTTTTTCTTTATGTCTGGGGCACTTTGGGTAATAAATCTTTCAATTAGGAGTGGGCGGTTTTGTGCCAACTCCATATCAAGTCCAGTATTTATTTTATAAGCTTCTATCAGTCGGCTGAGAAAAGCAGTTGGTGTTTCATTTTTTTCTTGCCAAATACTAGTTACTGCAGCATAATTAACTGGACGGATTGCGGCTTCTCTCAGAGCTTCTAAGCATAAGAGCCAATAATTTTGCAACAATATATGATGCTGTGAATTATTTGCCTCCCAGCCTGGCCTCTTTTCACAGGCTGAATTTTCTCTGTCTGCTTGGTAAGTAGCTCCTCCCTCTGGGTGTCTTCTGGCCAGTACTTTTAATTTAGCTAACTTATATTTCTCCTTTCCGTCCATATCTAGTAAGGTACAAATAAGTTGCTGCATATCATCCCATGTGGGATTATGAGTCTGAATAATAGTAGAAAATAGATCTATTATTTCTTGAGGCTTTTCTGAAAATGGCCCTTATTGCTGACGCCAATTTAGTAGATCAGTAGTTGTAAAGGGAACATATTGGAGCATTGAGACGTTGGAGTTGTCTGGTCCAGGAACCAAAACTTCTCTTAAAGGGGCTATGGTTTCTTCTATCTTTGGTTTTGTGTGTTTTTTTTCTGGTGCGGCTAGAGACTGGTGTTTCCCTTTCATCTTCATTCAAGTCCTGTGTTTGCTTTTGAGCACCCTGTTCTTTTTTTATCTCCTCCTCCTCCACTCCGGCTTCTGGTTTAAGGTGGACTTCATCCCTTTCAGCCAGAGGAGACTCTAAGGGGGGGTGTTGCTGATGAATTCCCCCTTCTTCTCTTCTAGGAACATAGGGAGGGGGTCTGGCAAGTTCCTCCCTTTCTTCCTGGCTCAGAATCTTAGGTTTTGTCTTAGGTTTGGCTTTTTGGGTTGCCAAATATATCTTAGCACATTCTATTTGACACATTGCTAACCATCTAGGCTTTTCTGCAATATTAATCTGCCATTGGTCTATGTAGGGATATTGGTCCCAATGACCCCTTCCAGTCACAATTTGATGAACCCATGCCACGAGTTCGGGATGCGCCGATCCCTCTTTGGGCCACCCTATGCCAAAGGTGGTCCATTCAGATTCACAGAATCTTTTTAATATGGCTGGATTTGGTCTTGGATTTCCATAATCCCTAGAAAACCCCTTTTTAAAGTTTGCCAACATACACTGGAGTGGCGTCTGACCAACACCCTCCTTAGTCTGTTTTCCTCCCATTCTACCTTAAAACACTACCATCGACCTGGAGTCCCGGAAGTTCCAACGGCCACTCAGCAGGAAATGCGATGGTTAACCACCCACACAATCCTACCTATTGAAGACTTAAGGACGACGCCTCATCTTCTAGGGGTTGATCAATCCCCTCTTCTGATCCAAATGGGATCAGGTACCCCTTTTTATAATACTTGCCTGCAGGTGTTCCAGACCTTCCTGTGGATTAAAAGACCTGTCTGCTCCTCTCAGTGGATCCTTGACTGGAATGCTTCGCTGGCGGTGAGCTCCCTCTCTTCCTGTCGAGGTCCCCCCTTAGTCAAAGGCCACGGAGCCGGCTTGGAGATATCGCCGTTAGGAGAGGGGTTTCCCCTAGGGCAGTCCGTCTGGCAGGTCAACGGCCTCTTCATAAGAGTCCCATCTGGAGGTGCCAAATTTCTTGTGGAAAACGGAAGAACTCTTACGAATTCCAGAGGGGTTTAGCAGAGAGGTTTATTTGCGCAGGTTCAGAAGCATAATAGAGATAGGCAATTCTGAACGAGGAGGGCGGGATTAGACTTCAGTTTTTATACTACCCTTCTTTTAGGTACAAAGGGACTATACATGGTAATACACTGTAATACATTTGGATCGTTTCTCACGGGCATGCAATGGAAGGTTTTGCTACATACAAAGTATCCATGTGCAATGCGCATTTGGTTAGCCACATATTACTGACACAGAACTTTCCCAGTGAATTTTCCCAGTGATTATGCATTACATCATTATTCTAGCAATTATGCAGACAAATCATTATTCTAGTTATGCAGACAAATCATTATTCTAATAATTGTTCATTTTACTACATTACTCCCCCCATAAACACTTTTGGTTTTGCCTGAAATACTTGTGATTCATATTGTTGGGTAAGAGCGAAAAAACCACTTTTATAAAAGATGTAAAGCATTTTTCTCTTTCAAATTCAAAGTTCCTTCAGCTTTATGCAACTCAACGTGCCTGACTTTCTATGTACCTTGTTCAGACATTCCTGTTCTGAGTGCTACCTTTTAAAGATTCAAACTAGAACAGGCTTAACTAAAGAAAATAGGTGGAGTAGTATAGAAATAACGTCCTTGCTCCCATTTGTACTTTTCAACAGCTCAATCATGTCCTGACATCTATTTTATTTCTTTCCTCCTTGATGTTATCTCAATCTCATTCTAATCTATCATTAAACATCTTAAACATTCGTCAGCTATACCACTATTGCAAGCAAGGTACCTCCATACTGGGTGCATTTTATTTTTTTAACTGTATTGCATTTGTCTCCAATAAATGTTGTCACTTACATTTCTCTAACCAAAGTATTTTAAATTCTGTATCTATTTTCTTTCATATCCATTTCTTGTGCACAAACATACTTTTGTACTTTTTTCCAGGCTTCCAGAAAATAAGACAGAAAGTGTCCAAAATTTGGAAAAGAAATTGCATTTTTTAATAGATTGATAACTTCAGAATAATTTAAGTTTCTCACCTCTTTTCCTCTCTATATTGTTCAGAGATTAATGATAAACTTCGAATTAGGCTTTTCTGACTATGTGGTTGATAGAAGAGGGTATTTGTCGCTCAGGGTTGAATCGTGGGGTCCTTGGTGCTCTCTGAGTTGTTTTCTTGCAGATGTTTTGCTTGAGTTTCTATGCATTAATTGAAAATTACCAAAGTTAAATGAATACAATATCGACCATGTCTCATATTTTATACCTGCCTGTGGATGTCCTGAATAACAACTTATGATAACAATAATGATAACAATTAACAAATGATATCAAATGAAATAAAATTTTATGGCACAAAACTGCTTAATCAGTTGGATAAAATATTCTCAAAAATTGTCAGGATTCTGTCAACTTTCAGCAGAAAAATAATGTTACCTTTTTTAAATAAAAGCAGGTATTTAAAATACGTGCAGTATGCATAACGGGTAGCAGTGACCACATTTCAGGCTCTGTAAAAGCCAAATGCCAAGGGTGTCCGCGTTCCTAGAACCGTATTTTATTAATGCCTACTGGCTGTGATAGGGAACTGCATCCCCCAGGATTCAGTGCGGCATCATTGCTTTTCTACGGTTGGCGCGGTGCTTTTTTTTAAGCTGGTATGGTGAGATGTAGGACGTAGCAATAATATTAACGTCTTAGCTGAGCGATATGATTAAATACAAGTGTGATGATTCTTCAAGTCCGCTATCAGAATCTGAACTGGACCCAGATCCTCTGCATTATCCACCACCTCCTCCTCTGCAATTACCACATCTGGAGAAACCGCTGCGCCAGGCCTTCTACAACACCGGAGCTCTAGTGCTGGTGGGACTATGCTGTGGGGTGGGAGTACTCATTTATTTTATCCTCGAGGCGTTTTTGCGTCCACTATTGTGGGCTGTCCTATGCGGCACCTTTTTGCACCCGTTCAAAAGTTCCCTCACGGCATTTGGCCGTCGCTGGCTGCGTCGCCTCCGCCATTCTAACACACCAGTATTTTTGGCTACTTTCTTATTGCCACTGTCTTTTGCTAATGCGGCCGCCGAAACATTGGGTAATGAGATCATGCGGCGCCGTCGGCTTCTTCTCCTTTTGAGTGCAGGAAGTCCCGTTTTGTATGGACTATACTGCGTCGGTACTTCCTTTGGAGTCCAGGTCGCTCTTGAGTATTCCGCCAGCATCATTTGCCGAGGATTAGATTATTTCAGTAGCCGTTGGGTAAGTTATAATAAATCTCTTGGAAGTAGTGGCATAGATAGATTTGTTCCTTATAGCGAGTTACATATTAACCAACCACTACGTATGGCCCAGCCTGTTGGTCAGCCCAACCCACGTGAATTAGTATTACGAGTAAATTTCGGAGAAAATTCATAGGTGGGACGCATGCGTGAACATTTTTCAACGAACAAGTTTAACCAGTAGCGACTTGCATTACCTCAAAGTGCAATTTGAACTAAGGTTACCCCTAAACTGTTTGCTAAACTTCAGAATCATTGAACTGAAAGGCATTAAAAATGACAATGCTTTTTGAAAGTAATGAGAGTCTATAAGGAAAGAATTGAAAATAATTAAAGCTTCATTTAAATAATTTCTTTTATAAATTAATAGATTAAGCAAGAAACAAATCATAGAAGGAGTGAAATGGATTACAGAAAAGTTATATATTGCTCTTTTAAAAGCTGGATTTACAATAGGCGTTTTGATTGAAAATATGATGGATCAAATATAAATGTGCAATAATGCTGTTTCTAGTTTATTATTTTAACCGCTAATTCTAATGTTTTCTTTAATGTAATTTTAATGCTTTCTCTTTTCGTAACAATGCTTATATTTTCAGACTAGATGTTCAATGTTTAGGAATATTGTAGTAATAGATTTCAGGGACATTGTGACAGACTTCTGGGATTGTAATAGACTTTGAACTAGAAAAACGTATGCAAACTGTATTGGTATCAAATGCTTTTCTTGTATTCAGTCAAGCTATGTACATTTAAGCAAGAAACAAGCAGTCATCATCCCCTTCTTACCAATGATTCATTTCTCTATTTTTTTTATCAGTTTAAATCTGTAGAACCAAGCATAGATTCATTTGTAAGGCATATGAGCAAATAAATAAAAAGGCTATTTTTCAGCAGTGTATAAATCAGATAGAATATTTTTTTAACATTAGGGAGGAATAGAATTGCCCTAACAGGTTGAATCCTAAATTTAACCCACTTGTCCAGAATAATATGAGTTAATTTATTTTAAAAATCAAAGTAATTATTATTTCATGGCTAACTATTTCAACCTGTTGGGGCAATTCTATTCCTCCCTAATGTTAAAAAAAAATAGGGAAGGTTGCAATGTTGCACTGTCTTTTAAAAGATTAATCAAGAATACATGCATCATAAGTGATGTGGGAAGCAAAGCAAAGCAACAGCCCAAATCTTACTCCCAATTATCCTTGGAAAGAATGGGAACTAGCAGCCCACCAAACAGTTTTCCAGTAGTATTTTGCTACCCAGAAACCTGCTGGTCAACCAATTGACTAATTGCTGAGGGTTTATGGAGAACAGCAACATTGGAATCCCTTTTTGAGTGGCTGGATCTTGGCATTAGGCTGTATGGGATTTCCCTTAATTATTACTAGAGGTAGATTGTGCTATTGGCCTGGCTTCAAATAATTTGAGTGCTGCAAGTATAGAGTGAACAACTCTTTTATCTTAAGGAATTTAAGAATGGCAATTGTGTTCCTGTGTGTATTTTCAACAACATATCACTAGGGGAATGTGTTGTTGAAAATGGCAGAATAAAGGACTATCCCAGATCTTGCTCAACTTTGTAGCCATCAATACTCCGGGAGTGGCTCTTAGGTTTTTTGGCAGATGCCATGATTTTAGTTTTCTGTTATAATTGTGTTTTAGCTGCTCTTCATTGCAATGTTTGCGCTCAGTATGCTCCTTTCAGGCAAATAAATGTTCTTAAAATTATTGTTGCATCATCTGCAAAGAGCAGAATAGAGATAGTCTTGCAGAAAGTTTTAGGGAGTGAAAGTTTGTGGTCGTAGAGACGGCCCACCATAGAATTTGATAAAAAAATTGAATTAAGAGTGGGGCTGGTATGCAGCTTTTTTGATGCACATGTGAGATAGCCCTGGGTTATGTTTTACCTTGAGTGATTTCTCTTCATGTATCATATATTAAATGAAGAAAATGTCAGTCAATCAAGGAAGTTTCCAGCTTTTTCCACAATTAATTCACAATTCAAAATCAAATACTGCTTTGAAATGAATTGAACTAAACTCAAATAATACTTTACATTTTCGTGGGCGGAGTTGCTGGGAGAGACCTTTACTATTTAGAAGCTAATTATTACCAATATGCTGATGATACTCAACTATATATATATTTTCTTACAAGCTCATGGTTGGACATTTCTATGGCCTGATGCTAATGTAGCTCCACGGGTTGCATATTCAGTGAGTTGGACACAATAGGCATACACAGTGTGCAGATGAGCTGGCTTGTGTTCTTACAGAATGGAATGGGAATGGGGAATGGAATGGGATGGAATGGAATGGAGAAGGGAATGGAATGGAATGGAATATGGAATGGGAATGGGGAATGGGGAATGGAATGGGGGATGGAATGGAATGGAGACTGTCCAGTCTCTTCTTAAAACCTCCAGTGATGGAGCAGCCATGATTTCTGGGGGTAAGCTGTTCCACTGGTTGATTGTCCTCACTGTCAGGAAGTTTCTCCTTAATTCCAAGTTGCTTCTCTCTTTGATCAGTTTCCAACCATTGTTTCTTGTCCTTCCCTCTGATGCTCTGGTGAACAAAGTGATTCCATCTTCCTTGTGGCGGCCCCTCAAATACTGGAATACTGCTATCATGTGCCCCTATTTCTTCTTTTCTTTAGACTAGCCCAGGGGTAGGCAACCTCGGCTCTTTTATGACTCATGGACTTCAACTCCCAGAATTCCTGAGTCAGCATAGCTGACTGAGGAATTCTGGGAGTTGAAGTCTATGAGTTATAAAAGAGCCGAGGTTGCCTACCCATGGACTAGCCAAACCCAAGTCCTGCAGCTGTTCTTTGTATGTTTTAATCTCCAGGCCTTTGATCATCTTAGTTGCTCTTCTCTGAATTTTTTCCAAACTCTCAACATCTTTTTTGTGATATGGTGACCAAAATTGGCTGCAGTATTCCAGGTGTGGTCTTACTAGGGTTTTATAAAGCGGTAATAATACTTCATATCATCTTGATTCTGTGCCCATGTTTATACAACCCAGGATTGTATTAGCTTTTTTGGTTGCTGCTGCACACTGCTGGCTCATAGTCAAGTGATTGTCCACTAGGACTCCAAGGTCCCTCTCACAGTTACTGTTTTTAAGCCAGGTCTTGCCCAATCTGAACTTGTACCTTTGATTTTTCCTGCCTAAATGTAAAACTTTGCTTTTCTCCACATTGAAACTCATTTTGTTGGATAGAGCCCATTGTTCAAGTTGGTCATGATCTTTTTGGATCCTGAGTTTGTCTTCTCGGATATTGGTTACTCCTGTCAGTTGGTGTCATCTGCAGATTTGATGAGTTCCCCTTCAATTCCCTCATCTAAGTCATTTATGATGATATTGAAGAGTACTGGGTCTAAGACGGAATCTTGTAGTACCCCACTGCTTACTTCTCTCCATGTGGATATAGTGCCATTGAGGACTAATCGTTGAGTATGGTTTGTCAGCCAACTATATATCCATCTGGTGGTGATGTTGTCTATTCTATTCCACCTTTTTCTAGTTTACCAAGGAGTACATCCACAGCATTTTGCTGGTCTACTAGTTTAGTCACTTTATCAAAGAATGAAATAAGATTGATTTGGCATGATCTGTTTTAAACAAGCCTGTGCTGGCTACTAGTTATGACTTTGTTTGCTTCTAGTTGTTCGCAGATCTGTTTTTTGATTATCTTTCCTAGGATCTTCCCAGGTATTGATGTTAAACGGATTGGTCTGTAGTTTCCTGGGTCCATTTTTCCCCCTTTCTTGAAGATGGGAACCATATCAGCCCTTTTCCAATCCTCAGGTACTTCCCCGATGCTCCAGGATTTATGAAAGATGTGGTGCAATGGTTCTGAGATAACAACTGCCAGCTCCTTCAGAACTCTGGGATGTAATCTGTCGGGTCCCGGTGATTTATATTTGTCAAGGTCGGATAGGTGTTCTCTTACCATTTTCTTGCTTATTTTAATTTTTGTTTCTAGTTTTCAGTGACTTTTTTGGGCTATAGTTTCTTTTTGTGTGAAGACTGATGCAAAGTACGAGTTAAGCAGCTCTGCTTTCTCCCTGTTATTTCCTTGCCATCTTCTCTCTTTAGTTGGCCTACAGTTTGCATTTTAAGATGGCCATTATTTTGCCAGTCCCCCAAAAGTCTACAATTACGGGTCTCAATGATTACTGTCCAGCTGCACTTACATCCATCATTATGAAATGTTTTGAGAGGCTGATAAAAGACATTATTGTATCTAGCCTCCTTCTAGCATTTGATTCCCTTCAGTTTGCTTACCGTCCAAATCGCTGTACAGAGGATGCTATTTCTTCTCTTCTCCATCTATGCTTGGCGCACTTAGAGAAAGAAATATCATGTGCAAATGCTATTTGTCGACTTCAGTTCGGCATTTAATACAATCATTCCTCAGCATCTAAAGACAAACTGGGCCTTTTATACTTTATTATTATTATTATTTTGCTTTTGAAAACCTTTATTTATTTATTTATTTTTAAATAATTTTTATTACAGTTTTGCATTATACAACTCTAATACATATTCAGCAAACAGTGTCATTTTTATATACTTCGGTTCAACGTTCTGTACCATATATACACCACATTCAATATCTAAATCACAATAGCCTTATGTATATTTCCAATTTTTTTTTATTAAAAGTTTTAAATAATTTTCCATATCATATCCCAGTTCCCTCCCCCCCTTCACTTCCCAGAGCTGGTTACAGGGTTATAAAAACAAAATCATAAATTAAATAACATTACCCAGATATACTACAATCAAATCCCATCCAAACATACTTTAACTCTACAAAATAGATAAATCTTAACACTTTACCAGCAAAATAATAATATAATTAATAATAATAAAATTAAACATTATTACTAAAATAATATAAATTCATCCATAATAAACTATTAATAATAATCTAAAATTTACTCATAAGCTAAGTAATACTTTTCAATCTCGCATTTTTTCTGAATATAATCAATCCATCTTTTCCAAACCAAAATATATTTTCCTTGAGATTGATCCTTCAAATAAGCGGATTTTTTTGCCATTTCTGCTAAATTAGACACCTTAATTCTCCATTCTTCCATAGTAGGCAAAGAATTTTTCTTCCAATATTGCACTACCAGTAATCTTGCAGCTGTTATAAGATTCAACATCAAATTCATTTCTTTAGCATCCAAATCTTCCATAATACCTAGCAAAAATAACTGCGGTGCAAACTTTATCTTTTTCTTAAAAATATTTTGAATATTCCACCAAATCTTAATCCAAAATGCTTTTATATCCCTACACGTCCACCAAATATAAAAATAAGTTGCATCTAAACTTCCACATCTCCAACATTTGGGCTGTAAATTAGGATACATACAGGACAGTTTTTGAGGATCCAAATGCCACCTATAAAACATCTTATAAATTTTTTTTCTTAAATTTTGAGCTTGAGTAAATTTTACATTTTTAACCCAAATTGTCTCCCATATTTCCAATGAAATCGATTCTTGAATATTTTGAGCCCAATTTTACCATGCAATCTTTAACTAATTCCGTTTCAGAGTCCTATTCTATCAAAACATTATAAATTCTCTTTATGTGGGCTCGAGTTTGATCTTTAATCTGTTTTATCAGATTCACATCCTGCAAGGTAATACCAACTTTTTGATCTAAGTTCCATCTCATTAACAGTTGATTTTAGTGAAACCAAGAATATACAATATTTTCTTGCTTCAAATCTGCTAAGGATTTAATTTGCCAATCCTGTCCTACCAAACTATGTAATTCCTTATAAGAAATTCTATCCAAGTTAACTCCTCTAGATACCCCCTCTATTGCTTGTCCTGGAATCGCCCAAATGGGAATTTTATAATTTAATCTATAATAATATTTCTTCCAAACTCGTAATAAAGCACTTCTTAGAATATGAGGTTTAAAAATTTGATCTATTTTCTTATTATAAATTAAGTATGCGTGCCAACCAAATAAAGGTCCCATCCCTCAAGGCAAAGTATATTTTTGTTTGTTAAATTAAGCCAATCACTAATCAATGTTAAAACCACCGCGTCATAATACAATTTTAGATTCGGCGCCTTAAGTCCTCCTCTTTCCCGTGCATCTTGTATAATCTTAAACTTAACTCTTGGTTTCTTCCCCGCCCATATAAACTTATTAATCCTTTTCTGCCATTCTTCCAAATTAGCATCTTTTTTCAAAATAGTTATCATTTGAAACAAAAAAAGAAACTTTGGAAGAATATTCATTTTCACTGCTGAGATTCTCCCCAGCAGAGATAACTGTAATTTTTTCCAATCATTTAAGTCCTTTTGAACTTTTACCCATAATGTCTCATAATTGTTTTTATACAATTTAACATTAGAAGCTGTAATATAAACTCCCAGGTATTTTACCTTTCTCACTATTTCAAAACCTGTCAACTTAACTAAGATATCTTTATCCTTCATAGACATATTTTTCGGTAATATTTTAGTCTTATTATTTACCTTGAAACCAGAAACTTTCCCATACTGGGCTATAATTTCCACCAAGTCCCTTACCGAGTCTATCGGTTGAGCTAGTGTCAGCACCAAGTCATCAGCAAAAGCTCTTAACCTATAATCATTCTTATTTACATTTATTCCCTTTATTATAGGTGATTCACGAATTTTAATCAATAAAATCTCCATTGTTAAAACAAATAACAATGGAGATAATGGACATCCCTGCCTTGTACCCTTCTCAATTTTAAATGCCTCTGTTAACCCCCCATTAACTATGACTTGTGTTGATTGTTGTTGGTAAATAGCCCTAAGAGCAAACAAAAGTTTCCCCCCAAAGTTCATTTTCTCTACGACTTGCAATAAAAACCGCCAGTCTAGTTGGTCAAACGCTTTTTCAGCATCTAAAAATATGAAAGCCGCAGGGATTTGATTATTCTTATCCAAATACTCAATTAAATTAACAATTTGTCTTACATTATACTTCATATATCTTCCAGTTATAAATCCAGATTGATCACTATGAATCAATTGCCTCAACACTTGTATTAATCTATTTGCCAATATTTTTGAAAAAATCTTATAATCTGTATTCAATAAAGATATAGATCTATAATTCTTGGGCTGAGTCAAATCCTGACCCTCCTTTGGAATCAGCGATATGAAAGCTCTTCTCCAAGATGGAGGTACCTCTGCACCCAACAAAATACTATTAAACAGTTCCTTTAATGGTTCTATCATTTCATCAAATAACATCTTATAATAAATTGCTGTTAATCCATCTGTACCGGGAGCCTTACCAACCTTTAATTGCTTGATTGCCCCAATAATTTCCTCAGAAGTAATTAAACAATTCATCTCTTCCCTTTGATTATTTGATAATCTAGGAAAATGTGCCTGCTGTAAATAATTCTCTATTTCTGAAAGTTGTATATTTTCAGAGGCATATAACTTTGAATAAAAATCCAAAAAGCTCACTTCCGGTGGTGACTGCTGCGCCGATGGCGGCTTCTTTTTAAGCCGTCCGCCCCGGGGATGCATTAAAGCCTGAAGGAACGGCATTCAACAGCTGTTCCGTGGCTTGGAGCCTCTCTCCCCGGGTGAAGGGGAGGAGGTGAGCTTTCCTGGATAGAGGTCGAGTTCCCTAGTTCTCTAAATTTTTTGGGGGGAGAACGAAGGTGAGAACTCCCTTGGAGTCTGGGTTTTCTCCGCACCTCGGGTCGCCTTTGTTCTTAGGAACAAAGCTAGACGCTGCTTCCACATCTGCTAATTAAAGAGACCGTGAGTAAAATTAAAAAGCAGACGGAGCTGAACAAGAGGATTGGAATTTGGATAATTTGAGACTTAGAAAATAAACAAGTATCTTCTTCATCTACGATTTAAATTAAAAGAAGAAGAAAAATATGGCTGCGGAAAGCCGTTTCTTTGTTTGAAATAATACTTAAGAGACTTTTACTTTTACTTGGTGTTTAAGTGAAGACAACGAAATAATGTAACAGATTTCGCTAGCTAATGTAAAGTGCAAGTTTTCTATTTTTTTAATATATTCTGCAACTGTTGCTTTTACAAGATTATACAAGATTTATAAGAAGCGTTTTTTTTTTTAAAAAAATGGCTTCAAAACGCCTTGGAATTTCTGTGCTTCCGAAAGGTCCGATCTCTTCTCCGGTTGTTCAAAGTTCACAGCAACCTAAGCCCAAGACGCCTCCACCTTCTCCCCCACCGCCCGCACTTACACTTAAGGATTTACAGGACGCTTTGATGAATACAGCGAAACAGATTAGAATAGAGACAGCTGAGCTTTTTGAAGAAAAATAACAACGAGATGAGACAGGATATATTGTTAGCTTTTCAAGGTTTAGCAGCTCATGTAGAACACTTAGATGGACGGGTGGACGAGGTGGTGGAAAATGTCGAAAGATTAGAGGACAGACTTGGAAAAGTAGAGGATAATGTGGATATAACTCAGAACGAAATTATTATGTCACAATATAGAGACATGGAATATGCTTTGAGAATAAGGGGACTGAAGGAGAATGCGCAAGAAAATTTGAAAGAAGAGATTGCAGCAGATTTGGCTATTGTTTTGGCCTGTGAACCTGAAGAAATTTTGAGAGAGATAGAAATTTTTTTTTAGGGTAAATTCATGGGTCGCACGACAGAGAAATCTACCAAGAGATGTTGTAATTTATTTTTCCAGAAGATCAATTCGTAATGAAATTATTCAAGCCTTCTATAAGCAGAGATTCCAAATTGTAGCACAAGATGTTATAATTTTAAAGGAAATACCTCCTAAAATACTTAGGAAAAGAAAGGACTTTGCTTT
>NW_015387799.1:189910-191901 GCF_001527695.2 Protobothrops mucrosquamatus | reverse complement strand
GGTTTGAATTCACCACAGAAAAGAAAGAAAATATTTCATTATCTGAAACAACATAAGAATGATGTTGTGTGTTTGCAAGAAACTCATATTACTTCAAAGGATCAAAAGTATTTGATTAATTCTTGGTTGGGAATACATTTTACAGCTCCTGCTCCGCAGAAAAAAGGAGGTGTAGTTATTTATGTGAGGAAAGAGTTATCGCCGAAATTAATTGATTTTGACTTAGAAGGAAGATAGGTTATTATTGAGTTATTATTGAATGGAAGGAGATGTCTTATTATTGGATTATACGCCCCAAATCAACAACAAAAACAGTTTTATAAGTTGATACATCAGAACTTAAATCAATTGGATTATAAATCTGTCATCATGATGGGAGACTGGAATGGTGTTTTAGATTCAAGCAAAGACAAGAAACGTTCCTTCAAAGTTTCTAGTTATTCCATATTACCTAAAACTGTTTTTAATCTGAAGGATGATTTGGAACTAAGAGATATTTGGCGAGAACAAAATATGGAAGAAAGAGACTTTACTTTTTTCTCGGAGAGGCACCAATCGTATTCCAGAATTGACTTCTTTTTAATTACTAATGATTTCTTTTCTAGGGTGAAGAATATGGAGATTTTTTCTAGAACATTGTCAGATCATAGTCCTGTATGGATGGAATTATCTGTTGAAGATGGGAATAGAAGGACTTGGAGATTAAATGAAAATTTATTTAGATATGAGGGGAATTTGCATAAATGTAGAGATCATTTGAAAGAATTCTTTTTGTTGAATATGCATAAGGGCACCTCGATTTCAATGGTTTGGGATGCCAGTAAAGCGTATATGAGAGGTGCTCTGATTTATATGAATAGTGCGTATAGGCGTAAACAGATGCAAAAACGAAGAGTGTTAGAAGAGGAGATTAAATTAAAAGATAAGGCTTTTATTTTAAATCCACTGGATAATAAGTTAAAGGTATCCATAACTATGCTTAGGGAGCAATTTAATATTTTAATGGCTGATCAGATTGCAACTAATTTGCGATATATGAAATACAACACATTTTGTAATGCAAATAAACCTGGTAGGTGGCTAGCCTACCAATTACGAAAGAAGCAGAAGTCAAGAATTATAGAGAAAATAGATTATAAAGGTAAAGTGATATATTTCCAATTTTTGTTTCTATTATTTATCCATGTATACTTAACCGTAGTGGGACTATCATCCACCAGATGGCAAATACGGCCGCTAAGCCATTTTGCCAGCCCCGCGGTGGAAGTGCCTCTGAACGAGACAATGGGGCGAAGGGGAATGCCTTCCTTGTGAATTTTGGGTAGACCGTAGAACCTGGCAAGTGCCGTATCACACGGACGCACTTTCTTCAGGGTGTCCTCACTCATCTTCTTACTGCGCTTAAATGTGTCAAGTAGTTTGTTAACTTTGTTCTTGAGTGTCACCAAGGGATCTTTCCCAATGATTCTCTATGCTGTTTTATCACTAAAAAGCTCTAGCGCTTTGGTAGTATAAAGCATCTTATCCATGACCACAGTCATCCTCCCTTTGTCCGCAGGGAGTATGGTGATGGTGTCATCCCTCCTGAGTTGCTCTGGATGGGCTTCATAGTATTCCAGTATGCCACAGATTGCCTCCCACCGGCCGATACGTTCCCACAGAGAGGGCCTCCTCAGGGTGCCGTCAGCCAGAAAGTGTCGGCTGGCGACCCCCAGGGGGAGAGCCTTCTCTGTCGGAGCACCCACCCTCTGGAACGAGCTGCCCCCAGAGATCCGGGTGATTCCGGATCTCCCCTCCTTCCGCCGCGCCCTCAAGACCTGATTATTTCAGCAGGCAGGACTGGCCTAGGGGTATTTTAAAGGGGTTTTAAATTAAATTTTTAATAGAAGCGGCCAAATTGAATAGTTATTTTTAATCTTTTTTAAATTTTGTATTGTACTGTACCATTGTTTTAAACTGGCTGTAAGCCGCCCTGAGTCCTCCGGGAGAAG
>NW_015387799.1:180495-189697 GCF_001527695.2 Protobothrops mucrosquamatus | reverse complement strand
GGCCGGACGGAGAACCGCCAAGGATTGACTGACTTCCGGGAGGGGCGGGGTAACAGGGCTTGTGGTAACAGCTTGCGGCTGGGGGCGGGGTAACAGGGCGCAGGGCCAATGAGGAGCCCTGCGAGGGGGCAAGCCCCATGAGAGAGAGAGAGAGAGAGAGAGAGAGAGAGAGAGAGAGAGAGAGAGAGAGAGAGAGAGAAGTGCAAGTGCCTCTGTCTCTGTCTCTCTCTCTCTCTCTCTCATGGGACTTGCCGGAGGGCCGTGGTAGGGCCGCATTTATATAGAGCAGGGAGGGCTGTTCGAGGGCCGGATTAAACCGGGCCGCGGGCCGCAAATGGCCCGCGGGCCGGACTTTGGACATGTCTGGTTTAGAAAGTCGTCTTATACGCCGGAAATAACGGTACTTTATACAGCACTGGCAGAGAAGAAGAAAGAGGTGTTGGTATATATTAAGGAAGGAATAAAGACTAACCAAGTTTATGCAGACCCAAAAGGAAGAACCCTAATGATGGAAATAAAATGAGGGCATACCCGAACTTTGTTGGTAGTTATCTATGCGCCTAATAAAAATCAGGGGAAGTACTATAAGAAATTGCATGAAAAGATAATTGCAACAGGTTATAGGAATATATGCACTGTAGGTGATTATAACGGAATAGTTGATATCCAAAAAGATTACCTTAGCGATAAAATCAACAAGAATAAAAGAAATATATTACCAAAAAATGGGAGACACATGGCCAGCTCGGCTGCCCAGGGAGTGATGTTGGCACAGGCCACCGCCCCAGCCGGGACTACCGCCTGAGGGGCAGCAGAAGGAAGAAGGAGGAGGCGAGGAAGCCGCCGCCATCGCCGGGAGTCCGCACTGCCTGGGCTCACCCTCTGTCCTTCTGATGTAGCCACGGCGCGGGCTGCCAGCCCCTCCGCCGGCCCAACTGCTCTCCCCCGGTGCCCCTCTTGCCCCGATGCCAGCCTGAGCCCCCGGTGGGGCAGCAGGAGGAAGAAGGGTAGGAGGAGGAAGAGGGCAAGGAAGCCACTGCCGCCGCCGGGTCCCAGGAGGAGGCTCTCCTCTCCTACCATTGCTGCATCTCCCTCTTCCTTCCTGGCAGCCGGAACTCCCGCGCGCCTTCCCGGCCAGCGGGGCCAACGGTCGCGCTGGCTGGGGATCACGGGCTGCTCTCCCTTGGGCCGCAGCTTGCGGGAGGGCTGGCCCGCTCAGCAGAGCCTCCGGTGGGCTGCTCTCAGCAGGGATCCCCGGGCTTCCCCGTGTGGCTCCACGGCCACGAGCGCCTTGGACGGGGCCAGCCCGGGAAAAGCACTTCCTGGCCGCGCTTCTTCCAGGGGCGGGGCACCCATGCGCAGTGCCAATCAGGAGCCCTGCGAGGGGGCAAGTCCACATGAGAGAGAGAGAGAAGGGAAGCATAAGTGCCTCTCTGTCTCTCTCTCTCTGCAAATGGAGGAGGCTCCGGAGCCGCAGGTGGTCTCAATACTTGGTCTCTCCTATTGTATATAAACAGACACCAAATTTAAAAAAGATGCTTTTGAATTAAAAGGAGTAGATTGTAGTTGGACATTACTGTAACTCAGCTGGTCTTCGGCCCGAAGCTTTCAAAGTCACTTCGGATTGCCGCGCTGATAGCGGCCGCCATTTTGAACACCCAAACGGCAGCCGGTGGTTCAAGCAGAACTCAAAATTGACTTTTTGCATTAAATTGCAGAGAACGAAGTGCGAGCAGGATTAAATTACAGAAAGGTCTCCAGCCCAATTTTACAACCCTGGATCTTCTTGATTAAGCTGTAAATTTCCTCACAGCGTCCCCAGGTCGTCCTCTTAACGGCCGCCATTTTGGAAACGTTTTGGCGCTGTTTTACATTTCAAGTAACCCAGGGCTGGTGTTCTATCTCTCATATCCCAGCACCTACAGAGAAAACATTACTCACTGTTAATATTGCCTTTGGCAATTTCTGAGCCTTCAAAAATCAGAAAGCACAACTTGAACCCTGGGCATAGTGATTGACCAACTACTCATGTTTCACCTCTGCAGTCCCATACCACCCTAGTCCAGGACACAGGCTCTAATCATGCAGGTGATTATACATCTCTTAGCACAGGACGTGTTGACTGGCGCTCTCCAAATTGTGATTTTGGCCATCATCATCTGCCCAAACACTATGCCATCAGAGCAATAATTGGTTCTCCAGTATTGTGGGTACTGTCCACCCAGTGCTCATCTCACATTTCCTGAGTCCATTCTCAGTGCTATATTGAAGGACGGCTAGCACGATGGCTGATGACAAAGAGCCGCAGATTGCGCATGGTGTTACCAGCACTCCAACAAAAAAGAAGTGCAAATCCTCCAAATTGAAGGCAGCAGGGAGGATTAAGGCTAAAGCCAAAGCGATCTCAGGTAAAGCACCATCTAAAGCGGCTGAAAGGGAGGCCAACAGAAGGCATTTGGCCTTGGAAAGGCAGTTTTCCAAGGCCCAAGGACAAACACCAAGTGAGGTTCCTTGTTCTTCTACGGTTCCACCAGAGAGCTCCCTCTTCAATTCTCAGATCGCACCTACGTCTCTAATCCAAAGGTCATTGTCCCCAGATGCGGAGTCCAGACCGTGAGAGCGCACCCCTCGTTCCAGGATCAGGCCTCCCTAGGATAGCCCCTTCACCCAGGGAGCAGCCGGGGCCTGCAGCCACGTTCACACCCTCGGTTGCCTGACCCCACCCCAGTGTGCCTCAAGGGGTATGGCCTGAGCATTTCCAGGCCCTGATTGCCCAGGCATTTGCCCAGGGCATAGCCTCATCATTCCAGAGGCCCAGACCTGCATCTCCATTTCAGTATCCATCTGATTCCCCAGAATATCCTTGTTCCATTGCATCCGATCGCTCGTCTCTGGACAGAGGGTCATATTCGGATGGGGATGAGCCACGGGACTTATAATTGTCGGAGGACGAGGAGTCATCCCCGGACCCCTCCCCATTCGTAGGATTGTTTGATCTGACATTGTTCAAATCACTTCTGTCTAAGACAACTACATCTGCCAAGATTAACCCTGATCAAGAACCTCAACCCACCCCTTCCACCAGTCAAGCCCCAGACACACTATTCTCCGAGCTTATTGTAACCCAGAGACATATCCCGTGCCCTCCCTTCTTCCTCAATACCATCAAGAAACAATGGAGTGTTCTCAGCACACCCCCTCCCGGCGCCGGGGGTAACTGACAAAAAAGCTTTTTAATGTTGCCCCATCCTTTGCAGAGCTTCTGGAGGTCCCAACAGTCGATGAGTCCCTAACACCTCTCTTTTCCTCCTCCACCGTGCCAGGGGACATGGCGGAAGCCTTGAGACTGGAGGAAAGAAAGTCAGAATTTTCTCTGTGCAGGTCCCACCAGGCCTTGGCATGGTCAGTAAAGGCTTCCACCTCCACCTTATTCTTCTCCAGAACCTCCATCATATGGCTCCGTGAACTTCAGGCCATGATTCCCCAAGAGCAGGTATGGGCGCATCAGAACCTGGGTAAGTTACTTGCTACTGCAGAGTACACGGCGGATGCTACACTTCATGCTGCCAGGTTCTCATCCAGGGCCATAGCTGCCAATGTGTCAGCTCGCAGACTCCTCTGTCTGAAACAATGACGAGTGGACTTAAAGTCCAAGTGGCGGTTGGTCGCTGCCCCTTACACTGGCGGACACCTGTTTGGCGAGGCTCTCAATCCTTATTTAGTGGAGAACCGAGACAAGCGTAAGGTATTGTCTCACCTCGCCAGACGGGCGGTCAGGATACTGAACCCGTACTATCGCAGGCAGCCATTTCGATCGGGACCAAGCTCGGAGTGGACTCAACCGCCCCGCTCCTTCCTTCCCAGGGCTGACTGCCAGCCAGAACGATCCGGACCCAGGCCCAGACAGCAGTTCCAATCAAAGCGGCCCTTTTGAGGTGAGGAGGGCCGTGTCCCTTTAGAAGGAATAAGTGATTCCAGGGAGGGACCAGGCTTTCTCTCTTTATTCACAACTGGGAGGCCACCACTACAGATGCTTGGGTTCTCAACACCCTCAGGTGCGGTCTGTCCCTAGAATTCTTCTCCAGATCCCCAGATCGATTTATTCCTTGCCCAGCCCCACGAGATCCAGCCAAAAGGGACCTCATGAACGAGGCCATACGTCACCTCTTGGAGATAAGGGCCATAGAGCCATTGCCTGTGGAACAGTTAGGGAACAGCTTCTACTCCATCCTCTTCGTGGTAACAAAGGCCTCAGGAGGATGGAGGGCCATACTCGATCTAAAAAGGTTAAATTCCTACCTGATATACAAGAAATTCAAGATGCAGACACTCCAATCTATTCTGACCAGCATCAGAAGGGACGACTTCCTGACGTCCATCGATCTCATATCTACATGTCCCTATCCTTCCCAAACATCGCAGATTCCTCAGGTTCCATTACAAGGGCCACCACTATCAATACAGGGCCCTGCAGTTCGGCCTGTCATTCGCTCCGAGCGTGTTCACGAAGATCTTGGCAGTCCTAGCCGCCCATCTGAGGCTGGTTCCGATCCGGATCCAGTGCTACCTGGACGACATTCTCATCCAGTCTACGTCCGTTCAGGCAGCCCAGTCAGACTTGACCCTATCCATCAAAGTCCTTCAGGACCACGGGTTCTCTGTAAACTTCCTAAAGAACCAGATAGCTCCCTCCATTCATCTCCTCCATTTGGGAGCAGTCATAGATACGAGACAGTGCATGGTCTATTTGTCACCAGAGCGCCAGGGAAGTATCCAGAACCTAATACGTCAAATCCAAAGGGACCGGTTCGTTTCTCTGGCTGTCCTTTCCCAATTACTAGGGAAGATGGTCTCTTGCATTTCTATAGTACCATGGGCCAGGTTGCACTCCAGGGCCCTGCAATGGTTCTTACTCCCCTTTCAGAGGTGGGGCATCAGCTCCTCCAACCAGAAAGTCAGGGTCCCACCTCAGACACTGAAATCTCTTCGCTGGTGGACCTCCCAAGTGGTAACCAGAGGCTCCTTTTTCAAGGAACCGACACGGCTCACTCTGACTACCAATGCCAGTCTCTTCAGCTGGGGGGCTCATCTCCAATCTCAGTTGGCTCAGGGCCGGTGGTCCCGACTGGACCTGAAGCACAACATAAACTGGTTGGAGCTCAGAGCCATACACCTCGCCTTACATCACTTCAAACACGAGGTGAGAGGACAGCACCTAGTCCTTACGTACAATGTAGCGGCCAAAGCCCACATGAACTGGCAGGGGGGCACCTGGTCCGGGTCCCTCATGACCGAGGCCCGGCTGATGTGCTCCTGGGCAGAGGCCAACCTCTCCTCCCTCAGAGTGGAACACATCTCAGGAGAGACAAACAAGCAGGCAGACGCCTTAAGCAGGGCAATGTTGGACCACTCCAAGTGGCGCCTGCATCCCGAACTATTCACGGAGATAGTGGACAGGTTCGGTCACCCGGTACTGGACTTGTTCGCATCTCCGGCGAATTCCCAGCTCCCGAGGTTCTTCTCCCGTTTTCCGTCTTCAGGGGCGGAGTGAGTGGACACCCTCCACAGCCCATGGCCCAGGGACCTTCTATAAGCCTCCCCCCTCTCCCTCTGCTTCCGGCAGTCATTCGCAAACTACTGCAGGAAAGGGCAGAGGTCATACTGGTTGCTCCAAACTGGCCGAGACGACCGTGGTTTGCCGACCTTGTGAGCCTTTCCATCTCTTCCTCACGGAAAATCCCTCCAGATCATATTGCCCTCAGCCAGGGAGCCTTTCAACATCCGGATTCCCAGTGGCTCCAGTTAACCGCCTGGAGCTTGAGCGGCAACTGCTCACCCAGGAATCCTATTCAACGAGAGTGGTCAACATGATTCAGGCATCCAGACGTCCTACAAACAGAATATATGACTCCACTTGGAAGAACTTTTGTCTCTGGTGTAACAGGAATCAATTTGATATTTCATCCATCACTATCTCTAGAATCCTAGAGTATTTGCTGGAGGGGCTCGACAAAGGCTTATCGCCAAATACCATCAAAAGGCAGGTGGCAGCTCTGGCAACGATGCTGTCATGCGACGATTCATTCTCTTTAGCCCATCACCCAATGGTACGCTCCTTCATCAAGGGAGCGACCAACACAAAGCCTCGTCCGGTCCATAGATACCCCTCGTGGGACCTGTCACGGGTCTTGCAAGCTCTTACCACACCACCGTTCGAGCCCATTAAGAACTGTGATTTGTGGCTCTTGTCCATGAAGGTAGCCTTTCTAGTAGCCGTCACGTCAGCCAGGTACATATCTGAACTGGCAGCGCTCTCAGTCAGAGAGGACCTATGCGTTTTTCACAGTGACAGGGTGGTCCTTCGGTTAGATCCATCATTCTTACCCAAAGTAAACACCTTGTTCCATAGGTCGCAAGAAGTAATACTACCGGACTTTTGCCCTCGTCCGTCTCACAACTCTGAGTGTCAGTGGCATACTCTGGACGTGCGTAGGGCTCTTCGACAGTACATCAAGAGGATTTCTGCCTTTCGCAAGTCAGAGGCACTATCTCATTTCAACCCTCTTCCATGGGGCAGAAGGTTTCGGCATCAACCATAGGCAGGTGGATCAGGGCTTACATTGGAAGGGCATACCAATCCCACTCTTTGTCAGTTCCTAGCCACATCACTGCTCATTCCACCCACAGTGCTGCAACATCAGCAGCTTGGGCAACGCAAGCGTCCATTGTCGAAATCTGTAGGGTGGCGACTTGGGCTTCGCCCTCCCCATTCATAAGACACTACAAAATAGACAAGTTTGCCTCCGCGGACGCCACATTTGATTTGAGGGTATTGCAACAAGTAGTGTCATTCAGTGGGACGCAGGCCCTGACTGTTTCCCTCCCATAGGGACAGGGCGGCTTTGGTATGTCCCCTCAGTGGATTCTCCATCCAATCATGCTGGAGAAGGGGTGTTGTCTTACCTGAATGCCTTTTCTCAGCATGATGATGGAGAATCCTCCCCCACCCCCTTAGTGTCTGTCAGGACCTGTGTTCAGGGTATCTGGAACCAACGCGTCGGACTACAATCTGCTGCTTCGCCTTCGTTGTAACTGGGGAATAATACTCCAGCAGGAGGCGTGGCAATTTGTCAGTCTTAGTCTATTGGACAGCAAGATGAAGTAAACCCATCAGTGGATTCTCCATCATCATGCTGAGAAAAGGCGTTCAGGTAAGACAATGCCCCTTACGTGAGCTGCATTGTTTGCAGCTCACGTAAGGGGAATTGGGTGCAATTCAAGGTTTTGGTTGTTACCTTTTATGGTAGGAGTCCAGGTTATCTGCAGAACTGTAAGGACCCACCCCACTTTGCATCTTAAGAAGATAAAACTCTTGGAATAGTTCTTCCAACAGGAATCATTTATTAAGAGAAAGTGGTTGTAGGTGTTCTAGACAGGACTTGGGGTCCAAGCTCTCCCATTCAAGGTTTTAAGGGGTCCCCCAGTAGCCCCACCCCATCACCCCCTTCTTCCAGCGACAGTCCCAGGCATTACATTCCCACCCCCTTTTCCTCACTGCTGGGAAAGGAGACTTCAGAGAGGATTACATGAAAGGTAATAGCCCCATTGTTATGGTTAGTCCTTTTGGTGATATCCACATTCAGT
The DNA here is from genome assembly GCF_001527695.2 of Protobothrops mucrosquamatus. Lineage (NCBI taxonomy): Eukaryota > Metazoa > Chordata > Lepidosauria > Squamata > Viperidae > Protobothrops > Protobothrops mucrosquamatus. Next base: position 182,053 of record NW_015387799.1, on the reverse strand, counting down.
CCCTTTGAAGTTGAAATGGAGAAAGTGAGAGCCATAAAACCCCTCTGCTCATCTCCCTCCCCCTTCATCGTATGACAGAATCCAGAGAGGGCAGAAATGGGGTTTTCCATAGTCGATAACTAGAGATGAATTATAATTGGATTCTGACATCCTGCCCCCTTAAAAATAAGATAGATCCACCTGAAAGAAAACAAAACAGGTATAAAAATTAGTCAGGCTTGTTAGAATACTTTGTGTGAAACTTCTTTAATAGCTTCGGGGCTCTGACATGACATTTATGGACCCACTCGTTTTGTGAGGCAGGAAGGTGTTTCCAGGTACTGAGTTGCTCCATGATATCTCCTAGAATCTAGGATTTCCTTTATCTTGAAGTGTTGTTTGCCTTCCACCATGATTGGAGGTGGGGGGATTTTGGTAGTAAAGGTGACTGATGTTCTCTTTTCAGCAAACTGCAGTGAAAAATTGGGTGTATTTGCCAAATATTTTTGGGTAATTCTAATTCTACTGTTACTGGGTTTATGAGTCTTTTAATTGGAAAAGGCCCTATATATTTTGGTCCAAGTTTTTTACAGGGTTGTTGGGATTTTAGGTATTTTGTAGATAAGTACACCATTTCTCCTATAATGAATGGTGTAGGCTCAACCCTTTTTTTATCGGCTTGTGCTTTGTATGCCTGCCTAGCTTCATCTAGTGCTTTTCTAATTATTGGCCAGGTGTTTTATAATTTTTCCATCCATTCTTTCAGTGATGGGATCACCGGTTTGTTTGGGGTTAATTCTGGCATGGGGTTGAAACTTTGACTGGTGGCTATTTGAAAAGGGGTATAACCTGTGCTGGAGTGGACTGCATTATTGTAAGCAACTTCTGCAAAAGGGAGTAGGTCCATCCACGTTTTCTGCTGATAATCAATAAAACATCTTAAATATTGCTCAAGTACTGAGTTCATTTTTTCAGACTGCCCATTTCCTTGTGGATGATGGCTAGATGTCAGTCCCTGAGTGGTCCCTAAGAGGGATAAAAATTCCTTCCAAAATGCAGACGTAAATTGCACTCCCCTATTAGAGATGATGCGTTGGGGTGCCCCATGCAATCTGTAAATGTGCTGGATGAAAAGTTTCTCTAAGGCTTTTGCGGTGGGAATCTTTTGGCAAGGGATAAAGTGCACCTGTTTGGAAAACAAGTCCGTGACTGTCCAGACAACAGTATTCCCATTGCTTTCTGGCAATTCCACTATAAATCCATGGCTATTTCCCTCCAGGGGGCTGAGGGATTTGCCACTGTTTGTAATAGTCCGGGCAATTTCTCTTGCAACCACTTTGCAGTTGCACACTTTGGGCAGCTGGCCACGTAGCTTTCTATGTCCTTTTTTATGGATGGCCACCAAAATTGCCTTTTAATTAAGTGTAATGTTTTTACAAATCCAAAATGCCCTGCTGATTTTGTGTCATGGCAAAGCTGCATGAATGTGACTCTTTGGGTTGTTGGTATATATAACTTTTCCCCCACCCAAGGCAACCCATCTCTCATTGTGCACACATTTTTGTTTTTCTGGAACCAC
>NW_015387799.1:173480-180395 GCF_001527695.2 Protobothrops mucrosquamatus | reverse complement strand
TATTGGGGCATGCGAGATAGTGCATCTGCCAGGAAGTTCTTTCTCCCCGGCAAATGTTTGAGCTTAAATTGGAACTGGTGAAAATGCTGGGACCAGCGGGCTTGCTTGGGGTTGAGCTTCCTGGGTGTTTTCAGGGCTTCCAAATTTTTGTGGTCAGTCCACACCTGGAAGGGGATTTTGTTGCCTTCAAGGAACTGGCGCCACGTGAGTAATGACCAACGTATCCCGTATGCCTCTTTCTCCCATACGAGCCAGCGCTGTTCTGTTTTTGTGAGTTTCTTGGATGTATACGCACAGGGTTGCAATACCCCTTCATCATTTTCTTGTAATAGTACAGCCCCCACTGCCACATCACTTGCATCCACCTGTATTACGAAGGGCTTATCCATGTCTGGGTGCCTCAGTACGGGTTTGGCAGAAAAAATTCTCTTTAATCTCTCAAACGCCGCTTGGCATTCCATTGTCCATTTTAGTGGCTGGCTAGGTTTTACTGAGGATGCTCCCTTCGTTTTTAGTAAGTTCGTGAGGGGCAGGGCTATCTGGGCAAATGAGGGGATGAATTAGCGGTAAAAGTTTGTGAAGCCCAGGAAACTTTGTAGTTGCTTTCTTGTGCGGGGTGGTGCCCAATCTAATACTGCTCTGACCTTCTCTGGGTCCATTTCAATGCCCTGTGGGGATATGCGATAACCTAGGTAGTCTATCCTTTCCTGGTGGAATTCGCATTTCGAGAGTTTGGCATATAGGTGGGCGGCTCGCAGTTTCTTTAAAACCACTCTGACTAGGTTGACATGTTCCTCTTTTGATTCAGTGAAGATAAGAATGTCGTCTAAGTAAACCAGGACCCCCTTAAATAGGTGCTCCCTTAGAACATCATTGATTAATTGCATGAATACTGCGGGGGCCCCTTGTAATCCAAAGGGAAGACTTCCATTCATCCCCTTCTTTAATTCTCACGCGATAGTGAGAATTATCTCCCTTCCCTGCTCCGCCGTCTGACATGGTAATTTTTGCAAAGTCCCCCGGTAAGGGTCTCCCTTCCAGGTGGACTAATTCTGCAAGTCCTGTCTAATGTAAGGACCCACCCCACTTTGCATCTTAAGAAGACAAAACTCTTGGAATAGTTCTTCCAACAGGAATCATTTATTAAGAGAAAGTGGTTGTAGGTTTTCTAGACAGGACTTGGGGTCCAAGCTCTCCCATTCAAGGTTTTAAGGGGTCCCCCAGTAGCCCCACCCGATCACCCCTTTCTTCCAGCGACAGTCCCAGGCATTACATTCCCATTCCCTTTTCCTCACTGCCGGGAAAGGAGACTTCAGAGAGGATTACATGAAAGGTAATAGCCCCATTGTTATGGTTAGTCCTTTTGGTGATATCCACATTCAGTCCCTTTGAAGTTGAAATGGAGGAAGTGAGAGCCAAAAACCCCTCTGCTCATCTCCCTCCCCCTTCATCATATGACAGAATCCAGAGAGGGCAGAAATGGGGTTTTCCATAGTTGATAACTAGAGATGAATTATAATTGGATTCTGACAAGAAGTGTCTTTCCCCATTGGGATTGTCCCACTCCACTCATGCTGGCAGAAGAATCCCAACAGCCAAGGGATTCTTGCTGGTGGGAGCAGGAGAAGAGCCTTTTCTGCCTTGGTTCCTGCCGTTTGAAATATCTTGTCACAGGTGGTAAGATCTGCCCCCTATCTTACAGCTTCAGGAAAGTCCTTAAAACTTGATTACGCCAGGTGGTGTGGGGTCCTGAAGGAGAAGCTGTTGAGTGGAAATGGTTGATAAATTAATAGAGGAGGCATCCCATCCTTCCCTTTCAAACTTTGTTTCTTAGTTAGTTTTCATTATTGTCATCTTACTCTGTTTTTACTTTTAAAATTGTTGAATGTTTGTGGGTTTTATCTTGATGTAAGCCACTCAGAGTCACCTGAACCATGAGATGGGCAGCAAATAAATTTAATAAATTAATAAATAAGAAATTTAATTTAATTTTTAAAAGTTTGTTATTCGTGTTGTTCGCTGTTTTAATTTTAGTGTTCTAGATTTCTTTCTTTTAAATAAGTTTCTTCCAATACTTGAAGTGCTGTCATGGGGAAGAGAGGGCCAGTTTATTCTCCAAAAGCACTGGAGGGCAGGATAAAAAGCAACAGATGGAAGCTTATCAGAAGAAGAGGTAACCTGGAACTAAGGAGAAATTTCCTGATAGTGAGAACAATTAATCAATAGAACAGCTTGCCTACGGAAGTTGTGGGGTACACCATCACTGAAGGGTTTCAAGAAAAGGACAACCATTTGTCCAGGATGGAATAAGGTCCCCTACCCTGGGCAAAGGGTTGAACTAGAAGATTTCCAAGGTCCCTTTCAGCCTATGATTCTGTGATTGTACATCTCCACTGTTAGCTTTTACCAATTCTTCCTTCCACCTCTTTCTTTCAATTTCTATGATTTTATAAATATTAAATACTGAACATCTATTTGAGAAACTGCAAAAGCAAGACTATGATCATAGAAAATTATTTAATTAACTGTCATTTAAAATGGAAAAACATTTTATTTTCAAGTGAAGAAGATGAAACAGTTATATAACTCCTAGGAATACGCTGACTGAATTCAGCTTGTGGGTTTTTAGTGCACAATCCTGATAGACTGAACTTAATGTAATAGTCTGTTAGAGATTTATACTGAACGTTGTCAAATTCCATCTTCTTTTTTAATATTCAGATATGGACCTTGATAGCAGGCTATTTGTTGACTGTGTTATTCAGATGGAACCAAAGCACGGAGCGTTACTTGAGAGCAGTCTCAGTTCCTCTCTGGATTGTTCTGCTACTTCATTTGGGTGAGTGAATACATGTTATATAGTATGAGGTGTTTACGTAGTTTTAAAAACTAGAAAGTTAGATAGGAAAGATAGCTGGATGTTAGTCATAGTAGATGATTATTGTCTAGCATGTTTCAATATGTTTTTGGCATGAAAGGGAGATAAGAATTGATTGAATATTTGTAATTTCTAAAATCTAACTGTCCTCATTCCCCTGAAATATAAAGCTTAATATATGGATTCATACATCATGCCAAGATAATTTTTTACTTTAGATCTAGCATTATATGTCACCTTACACATTGTGTTTTGTAAACTATAATTCATGACTCAGCATTATATATGAATGGTTATTCAAATAATGGTCTATTGTAATATGGGAACACAATTACTGTATTTTTTTCTTGTACATAAATATAGATCCTTGTAAATTTATGGATAACCTTTTTCAGTCTCAAGGCCAAACTTTAACTTTGTACACTGCCTGGGAGTTAGATGGATTTGATGTCTATGGAGAGAGCAAGACTGAAATACTAGGTCCTAATTTTACATTTTTAAGGAGTCGATACTTCTGTGAAATTAGTACCTTAATTCTTAAAAAAAACTCAGAATACCAATTTTTGCTCTATAAAATTCACCAGAATGAAAATTTAGCCTGATTACTTTGGGAATTTTAGGAGTGGAACAAATGGGACTTGAGGGAATATATTTTACCCACCTTCACTTATAGATATCTACAGGTATATCTGTTTCCTGTCAACTTAAACCATAAAATTTGGCAGCAGTTTACCCAAATTGATACTTGCCTTTTTCCATTATATATTGTTCTTTTTAAAAAAAAATTACCAGAACTTTTTAGTTTGTTTTGTACTCTTGACTTCCATTGAAAATTATATGGACTACATCAGACATATCAAACTCACAATGTCACGTGACGTCATGCAATGTATCGGCACTGTTTTGCCATTGCCGGCAATGGGGTGGGCGCGGCTTCCGTGTGACGCATCCGGCCTATGGGCCGGCAGTTTGACACCCCTGGACTACATCATATTAAATGGCAAGGGTTTTGTTTTGTTTTGTTTTGCTTTGTTTTATGTTTTTGCCATCTAGTCAGGTTTTTTACTCCTAGCACCTTCTTGGACAAATTGCTGCAGTTTTCTTGGCAAGGTTTTTCAGAAGTGGTTTAATATTGATTAATATTGTTTCTCTAGGGCTGAGAGAAAGTGACTGATTCAAGGTTATCCATCAGGCTTTGTGCCTATAAAACTCACCAACTTCCAATTTTATGCTTGATGCCTTACCCACTACACCAAACTGGCTGTAAATAGAAAGTTAAAAATAGCATTTTCTTACATTTTGAATTAATTTTGAATATAATGTATCTTACAATATTCAAAATTAATCCAAAGCATAGGAAAATGCTTTATCATAAGTTAACAGCCTATTATTTCTATTATATATCTTGGATAACAGTATTATTATCATCATCTTTGACAATATCTACTTGAGAAAAATATGGGTGCATTAAATGATACATATTTTTTTCCAGCTTCTGCAGCAGGATCTTGGAGAATTCCAATTGTTGTGCTTATAATTGTCTTAATGACTGTAGGTTTGCTTCATGAGCAATCAAATGGAAAAGAGCCTCCAGGTAAAAAGTAATTCCTTTTTAAAAGAATGGAATATAATTATTTTCTTTAGTGAGCCTATTTAAATTTATACAATGCCCAACTCACAAAGATTCTAGAAGATTACAGATAAAAAGTTAAAAACTAGAAAAAATACAACAGAGACAAAAATAAACAATGAAAATGGGAGAAATGATAATAACTGATGGGGAATAAAACAAATATAGTTGTACCTTGGTATTCAGCTGCTTCAAAACTTGTTGGATTTTGCACTCAATGCATTTTGATGCAAAAATGTTTTCCTGGTACTTCTTGTTTGTTTTGTACTTGACTCATTGCGATAGGAAGAGAGGGATGGCCATGAAAAATGGATAGGAAGCTGGCTAAGCCAGGAAGGTCGCTGTAAAAAGAAGCGGGGGATGGCTGCAGAGGGTGGATAGGAAGTCAACCCTGCTGGGAAGGTCACTGACATAAGAAAAGGGACAGACAGGAAGTCCTTTCTGACTAACACAAAGGCTCATGGGCTTTATTTGATACTCATCATTTTTAGTACTTGTTGCACTTCCCAGAACAATTAATAACAAGCACCAAGGTACTACTGAATCCCCGCATAGAGCAAAGGGGCCTTCATTCATCTTTGCCAAACGTTTGGGTGAAGAGCCAGGTCTTCAAAACCCTTTGAAACATCAGAAATGGGAGCTGTCCAGATCTCAGAGGAAATCTAATTCCAGAGTGTAGGCATTACTGTTTAGAAGGCACACTAAAGGTCCAGTAGATAATATTATTTAACTGGAGAAACTGGCGAATCAGTTTTGTTTGAACATGAGTAATAGGTAATAGATGCCAGCAAGACTTTTGATGTTTTTTGTCAATATGGTGGGCGAAAGGTTATTGGTATTGCCATTTTCCAGTACAGGAGATGGAGAATCCACCAATGGGTTTTTTCTGTCTGCCTGCTCTTGAGACCAAGTTAGCCAAACTTGACATGCCCCCTGTTGCTAGGAGATCCAGTCTTGACTTGGTCTCAAGCTCTTGAAGACGTGTCAGGTTTGGCTCTCTGATTTCAAGAGACTTTGATTACCTAACTAGCAGATAGATTTCCATTGTTGGATTCTCCTTTCCCTCTGTTAATTTCATCTCAGGTTAGTGGATTCTCTTGCTCCTCTCCTCACCCCAACTCTCAGAAACGCTGGGATCAGTGCTGCCTCAGATCGGACGATCTGAGGCTTGGCTGGGGGGTGGGGTGACTGCTCCGTCTATCCTTCCCCAGGGCTCTGGGCGAATTTCCTCCCATTCCCTCTCACTCTCGTGGGATTCCTCGCGCAGCGCTCAGCGCTGCTGCTCCGACCTCCTGGGTTTGTGCCAAACAACTCCACGAGGCTTCAGACAGCTTCCCCAACGGCCGTCAAGTCGTGGCCGCCATTTTGGGTGCCGCCGAAGGTACCGAAGATTAAAACGGAGCCATCTGCCCTTTAAAAGGGGATCTTGTTTAAATCTACCTGCCTTCAAATTTTAGTCAGTGGGACCAGCGGCAGGGCTCCTGGCTCCACCGCGGAGCTCTGGACTTCCCCAGGGACCCCTCCAAGCGTTCAGAGCGGCCACCATTTTGGCTGCGCCACGCAGTTCCCTGTTACAGCTGATCATCCAACTCGCTCACTGACGGCCTGACTGCAGTTGCAGACCCTTTTATTCTCTCATTGTTTCTGAGAGCGGCCAGTAATCAAGCTTCTCAGTGCTTCTGCAGCCTTTAGCTAGAGTAGAGGGGTGCTCGGCCATTTCAGCCCACTGATACCAGCCTCGCCCCAGTTTATTCAGGCCACCATTTTGATCTAGGGCCGCCATTTTGAACTCGCAAGTGAACCTTTTTAACAGCTCCTCTGCAAGGCTTTCCTTTCAGGTCCTCTGCACCCTTCATTGGGCTTTCTGGTGCACCTTGACTGACCACCTAAGGCCTCTGGGCGGAGCCCATAGCGGGTCCCAACCGTGCCTTCGGCCTTGCCTTCAAGGCCGTGACCTAAGCCCCAGAGAGACTTATTACCTGGTCAGGTGGTCAGGGGAGCAGTCCATATTATTTGCTCCAATTACTCTTCCCACCAACTGCTTGCCTGCCAGAGCTCCCCCTCAGGTTCCCTGAGATAGCTCGACCCAGGATGGAGGATTTCACGGTACCTCAACCCATGAGTGCTGCCTCCCCGTCCTCAAGTTACGGCCGGCACAAAACTTCCAAATAGGAGGCAGCAGGCAAGCTCAAGAACAAGGCTAGGGCCACCCTCAAAAAGCCTTCAAAGTTGGCGGAGAAGCAAGCCAGCCGTAGGCACCAGGCTCTGGAGAAGGAGTTCTCCAGAGCACAGAGACAGGCCAGAACACAAACGGATCAATTGGCGGTCTCTGAATTCGACCTCCTTATAGGTCCTTCGACCTCTGCTCAGGGCGTGTGGTCATTGGCTGTTTTAATTCTGCCCCCCC
>NW_015387799.1:161039-170924 GCF_001527695.2 Protobothrops mucrosquamatus | reverse complement strand
TGGGAGCTCCCACCCTCTGGAATGAGCTGCCCCCAGAGATCAGGGTGATCCCTGATCTCCCTTCCTTCCGCCGCGCCCTTAAGACATGGCTATTCCAACAAGCGGGACTGGCCTAGGGTAATTTTTTAGAGGGGTTTTAATTATATTTTAATTAGACAACATTTAAATATTTCTTTTTAACTAATTTTAAATTTTGTAAATTGTTTTTGGTGTATTTTAAATTGATTGTCAGCCGCCCTGAGTCCGCAAGGAGAAGGGCGGGATATAAATTCAAATAAACTAAACTAAACTAAACCCCCCCTTCAGTGGCAGCTCAGGACATGGCTACCAGCCCTCCTACGCTTCCATCAGGCTCGGCTCCTGAGGCCACCTTCACACCAACAGCTGCCGGACTCAGGGGACCAGAACTCGGGGACATTTTCTCCGATGGTCGCCTTGAGGCCTTTCTCTCTAAAGTTGTAGACCGGGCATTCGCGGCACGGGCCTATCAACTACCTAGACAGGAGGCTTCTATCTCTGTTATTCCGCCTTATGTAGCTCCAACAGGGATTCCCCTATATCAGGAACCCACATCTCCCGCCCATTCCTCAATTAGTGGCTACCCATCCCCGATGGGAGGTGATCAGCCGGATTTCAACTTGTCAGAGGAGGAAGAGCTTCCCCCTGACCCCTCCCCATCAGGAGACCTTTTCAATCTGGCCTTATTCCTTCCATTACTCCGCAAAGCCACCAGGACGGCCAACATAGGGTCCAATCAGTTCCCTCAGCCGCAATCCACATCCGAGGCGAGCCCGAACCCGGTCTTCTTCGAGACCGTGGCAGCCAAACACCATGTTCCCTGTCCCTCTATTTTTTTTAAAGGGGTTAAGAAGCAATGGGTTTCCCCATCATCTTTCCCCTCCATAGGTGCAACAGACAAAAAGATATTTAGCACCTCTACAGATCTAACTGAGGCTCTGGAGGTACCAAAGGTGGAGGAAGCCTGGACCCCTCTCGTGTCCCAGACTGCGGTTTCCGGAGACATGGCCGAGGCGCTTAAAGCGGAGGATAGGAAATGGGACTTAGCCTTCCGAAAGACCCATCAGTCGGCTGCGTGGGCAATTAAAACGGCCACTTGCGCTTCCTTTTTTGTCCAAACCACCCTCCTATGGCTTCGTCAGCTTCAGGCCAGACTCCCTCCCGAGGACATTCGGACCCATCAGGACCTAAGCAAAATGGTGGCAACGACGGAGTATGCGTCGGACGCAACTCTACAGTCGGCCAACTTTGCTTCCAGGTCCTTAGCCTCCAACATCACCGCTAGGAGGATGCTATGGCTTAAGCACTGGCAGGTCGATGCCAAGGCCAAATGGCGTCTCGCATCCGCCCCCTACCAAGGTATCCACCTCTTTGGGGAGGCCCTGAATCCGTACCTTGTGGAAAACAAGGACAAGTGGAAGGTCATGGCTCATCTCACCAAACGGCCCAACAAGTGTGCCACTCCTTATTCCCGTAGGCAGTCCTTTCGGCCGACTTTGGGCCCAACAACCACCCAACCCTCCCATTCCTTCACGCCCAGACAGGACCGCCCATATGACCATCCATATGACAGGGCAGGTTTTCGGCCCAGACAGAAGAATCAAAGCAAACGGCCATTTCATGGGACAGGACGTCCTTTCAGGAGGTCCAAGTGTCTCTCATGTCACCCACTTCTTCCATCGGTGGGAGATTACAACCACAGACAGCTGTGTATTACAGACCGTTCAATACGGCCTGTCCCTCAAGTTCCTGTCCAGTCCCCCGGGTCATTTCATCACCTGCCCCACATCTCGGGATCCAATCAAACGGGGGCTTATGCAGGAGGCCATTCACCATCTTTTAGAAATATAGGCCATAGAACCAGTACTGCCAGATTTCAGGGGAAGGGGATTCTACTACATTCTCTTTGTGGTTCCCAAGACCTCGAGGGGATGGAGGGCAATTCTAGACCTCAAGGGTCTGAATTATTACATCGCTTACAAAAAATTCAAGATGCAATCGCTCCAGTCCATCCTGGGAGGCATCAGACAGGGAGATTTCCTGGCGTCAATAGACCTCACGGAAGTGTATCTCCACATCCCCATCCTCCCGGATCACCGGTTGTTCCTCAGGTTCTGTTACAGCAGCCATCACTTCCAATACAGGGCCCTCCCGTTCGGCCTCTCCTTGGCGCCCAGGGTGTTCACCAAGATCCTGGCTGTGCTGGCCGCCCATCTACAGAAGGTACCAGTACATGTCCAGTGCTACTTGGACGACATCTTGATCCAAGTGTCCTCCTTCCGGGCGGCCCAGTCGGACATAGACCTAACAATTCATGTCCTCCAACAGCACGGTTTCTCGGTGAACTTCCGGAAAAGCCAGACGGTTCCCTCATCCAGACCTCTGCACCTGGGAGCCATCATAGACACCACCAATTGTATGGTCGATCTCTCCCAGGAGCGGTTGGACAGCATCAGGGACCTAGCTCGCCAAGTGTACAAGGACCCCACCGTTCTACTGGTCTTGCTCTCTCAACTACTTGGGAAAATAGTCTCCTGCATAGCCATAGTTCCCTGGGCCAGACTCCACTTGCGGGAGCTCCAATGGTTCCTTCTACCGGTCCAGCGGTTGAACGCCAGTGCATCAAGCCGGCAGGTGAGGCTCCCGGTCGAAACCCTGAGGTCTCTTCGCTGGTGGTTCTCACAGGCGGTTACCAAGGGGTCACCTTTCAAGGAGCCCGACCGCCTCACCATCATGACATGCCAGCCTGTTCGGTTGGGGAGCCCACCTACAGTCTCAGTTTGCGCAGGGCCGTTAGTCCCGTGCAGACTTGAGACACAACATCAATTGGCTGGAACTCAGGGCCATTCACTTAGCTCTTCGCCACTTCCACCACCGGATCAGAGGCTGTGACGTATTGGTCCTTACGGACAACGTGGCGTCCAAGGCCCACGTGAACTGGCAGGGGGGCACCAGGTCCAGGTCCCTCATGTCCAAGGCCAGGTTGCTGGGATCCAGGGCAGAGTCCAACCTGGCATCCATAAGGGCCGAGCACATCTCAGGGGAGAAGAACCGGCAGTCAGACTTTCTGAGTTGCTTTACGATAGATCCCTCGGAATGGGGACTACATCCGGATCTTTTCTCCGAGATATCCCAAAGGTTCGGCCAACCGACCCTCGACCTGTTCGCATCGTCGAGAAATGCCCAACTCCCCAGGTATTTCTCCCGCTATTATTTTCCAGGGGCGGAGGGGACGGACGCTCTGCGGACTCCGTGGCCGGAGGGCCTACTTTACGCCTTCCCCCTCCTACCGCTCATCCCGGCGACCATCTGCAAACTGCTCCTAGATCAGGCAGAGGTGATCCTCGTGGCCCCGTACTGGCCGCGGAGGCCCTAGTTTGCCGACCTAATGAATCTATCCTGTTCTCCCCCGTGGAAGATTCCCCCGCATTGCGTGTCCTTACATCAGGGGGTCCTCCAACACCCGGACCCTCAGTGGTTACAGTTAGCCGCCTAGCGCTTGAGCGCAAGATCATGACTCAAGAATTGTTCTCGCCACGGGCAATCATTATGATTCAGGCCTCTCGTAGGACGGCGACCAATCACATTTATGATTCCACCTGGAAATTTTTTTGCCATTGGTGCGGAAGGCGGCAACTGGATGTTTACCAATTAACTATCCCTCAGATCGTAGACTACCTTCTTGACGGTCTGGACAGAGGCCTAGCCCCTGTGACCATCTGTAGACAGGTGGCGGCTCTATCAACATTGCTCACTTGCGCAAATTCAGTTCCCCTAGCTCACCATCCTAGGCTACGCGCCTTCATCAAGGGCGCTCGCAACACTAGGCCTCCCGTGGTACACAGGTATCCATCTTGGGAGCTGCCTCGCATGCTTCGCGCACTCACGAAACCGCCCTTTGAGCCCATTACTACTATACCATTACGGGCCTTATCTCACAAGGTCGCATTCCTGATTGCCATCACGTCAGCCAGACGTATTTCCGAGCTGGCTGCTTTCTCGATCAGGAATGATCTTTGTATCTTCCACCAGGACCGGGTGATCCTTCGGTTGGATCCCACCTTTGTGCCCAAGGTCAACTCACTCTTCCATAGGGCACAAGAAGTCATTTTGCCTAATTTTTCCCCTGATCCTTGCCATGACTTGGAGCAGCAGTGGCACACACTGGACGTCTGCAGCGCTCTGAGGCGTTACATCAAACGCACGGCACCTTTTCGCCGGACTGAGGTCCTCTTTATTTCCTTCCTCCCGGCTTCCCTGGGGGCAGAAGATGTCCGCTTCCACCATAGGCAGATGGATCAGGGCCTATATCGTGCAGGCGTACCAGTCTTCTTCCCTGCCAGCTCCAAGTCATATCACAGCCCACTCCACTCGCAGCGCTGCAACCTCTGCGGCATGGGCCACTCAGGTGTCCATCAAGGAGATTTGCAGGGCTGCAACGTGGTCCTCACCCTCTCCATTTGTACACCATTACAGGATTGACCGCTTCGCTTCAGCGGACGCCTCCTTTGGTCGGAGAGTCATCCAGCAGGTGGTCTCCGGGGACGTAGAGCCGGCCTTATCTGCTTCCCACCCACTGGGACAGTGAGGCTTTGGTATGTCCCATTGGTGGATTCTCCATCTCCTGTACTGGAGAAGGGGCGTTGGCTTACCTGAACGCCTTTTCTCAGTACGGAGATGGAGAATCCACACCCACCCCTTAGGTCAGTTAGGCCGGAGTTAGGGGTCTGAGAGCCAACACCTAGTTCTACCATCAGCCACTTTTGCCCTCGTCAAGACTGGATCTCCTAGCAACAGGGGGCGTGTCAAGTTTGGCTAACTTGGTCTCAAGAGCAGGCAGACAGAAAAAACCCATTGGTGGATTCTCCATCTCCGTACTGAGAAAAGGTGTTCAGGTAAGCCAACGCCTCTTCTTTCAAAAAGGAGAGATCACTTCATTTTACTAAGTTGGATTTAGTATACTGTATGACATTTAGAACCTATTTCAAGTTTTTTGATGTACAGGTAGTCCTTAACTTACAACCACAATTGAGGGCAAAAAATTTTATGTGAGTTTTGCCTCATTTTACTACCTTTCTTGCCACAGTTGTTAAGTGAATCATTGCAATTGATAATTTAATAACATGGTTGTTAAGTGAATCTGGTTTCCTCATTGACTTTGCTTGTCAAAAGGTCGCAAAAGGTAATCACATGATCTTGGGACACAGCAATGGTCATAAGTATGAACCAATTGCCAGGCATCTAAATTTTGATCATGATGATAGGGATGCTACAAAGGTTGTAAGTGTGAAAAACAGTCATAAGTCCCTTTTTCCAGTGCTATTGTAACTTTGAACAGTCATTAAATGAACTGTTGTAAGTCGAGGACTGCCTGCATTCTATTATTAAATTGTTCATATAGGTATGTTGTATATTATTTAGATTATAATTTTACTGTGAAAACTGGAGAATTCAATTAAAATGTATTATATGTTTCCTTTTCATTTATTATATTTATTTAATTCAGAGGCACAACTTGTTGGTCAAGTAATTTCCATTGCAGCATCTGCAGTTACCATGGTAATTTCAGTTACGTGTTATGAATCAAGTAATGAAGATCATCCATTACAAACCTCAGGTGACTTTAATTCCAATGACTCTGTGAAAATATTCAAATATTTTAATTAACCTGCTTGTTAGGGCTTGCTTATATTGATTTGTACACTTTGATTTGATTTCAACATTTGTCTTTCTTAGTCTGAAAGTTGGTGGATTTGAAAGGGTTGCTGAAATTAAACTTAATTTGGTAGAAGTTAGAATGCAATATATGCTTCAGAAGGGATTTTATTCACCTTTTTATCAACCCTAATGGTGAAACCTTAAGAAAAATTAAAATAGCATTAAAGAGTTTTTAAACACTGAAATGTAAAGTGTAGATTACAAAATACTCTTCAATTTTGAGTTTGTCTGGCCTAATTTAGGAGGCTAGAAAAAACTGTTAGTTGTCTGCTCATTTTTATATCTGTCATTTTCATTACAATTTGGCAACAGTAACTTAATCACTTATCCCTTATCACTATCCTTCTCACTAACCCTTACCACTGCTCTATCTGTGCTGCCCTTAAAAAGTATTTGAAAACTGCAGTTGATTCAAAATGCAGTGACTCAGGTACTCCTGACATTGGAAGTACACAATCACTGTTTTTATGGGGTCTGCATGGATGGTGATTGGTGTGTGTGTGTGGTGTGGGAATACTTATACCTCAGAAAACAACTTCAGGATAAACAAGCATCCTGATAGATTTGAACACTGAGTCTTTTCCGACAAAATGCAATTTAATGGTGAGATGTGTAGGGTTCTGTAGTTTGGTATGAAAATCTTGTGTTCAGGTACTAGGTAAGTAGTAATTTAGCAATACTTGTGAAAAGGTTTTTGTATCCTGGTAGATCACAGAATAAGGAAGAGCCTGCATTGTGCTGCAATTGGCAAAATAGCCAGTGCAATATTAGGCTGCATCAACAGAGGATATAATATTGAGAGCAGAGGAAATGTAATTTTGCTCTAGTTTGTATTGGTCAGACTGTACCTGGAATACAGTTTTAGTTGCCATTACACAACAAAATTGCTGAGGAACTAGAAAAAGTACAGAGAAGAGCAACAAAGATGGCAAGGGGCTTAGAGAATAAATACTGTGAAGAGCTATTAAAAGAACTGATTATGTTTAGCCTGGAGAGAAGGCTAAAAAGAAACACGGTACTTGAAGGTTTGTCATAGGGAAGAGGGTATGGATTTGTTTTTTGTAGTGCCCAAAGGTAAATCAAGAACTGATAGGTGGAAGCTTTACAGAGATAAGGAATAATTTCCAAACTATGACAGCTATTATGAATGAAACAGCCTGCCTCCTGAAGTTTGAATGCTTCTTTTGTAGGCCTTTTGAAGCAAAGTTTGGAGAGCCATTTATTTGGTATGGTCTCAGAGCAGAAGGCTGGACTAGAATATCTCCAAGGTGTCTTCAGTCCTATGATCCCATGATTTTAATATTCCATGTGCACTGGTGCAGAAACACCTGAAATTTTAAACACCTCTTACTGGCATTTCTATTGCAGCGTCATTCTTGAATTCCTATTCTGGCTGTTTGCTTTTCGCTTTAAGTTCTGAGTTTTTATCACCCTCCATCTTTTGCTTTAGTTTAGAGCAGGGGTGTCAAACTGTCAGCCCGCGGGCCGGACACATCACGTGGAAACTACGCCCACCCCATTGCCGGCAATGGCAAAACTGTCCCAATACGTTGCGCGACGTCACATGATGTTGCAAGTTTGACATGTCTGGTTTAGAGCCTATAGAGCTTGTTGCAGATTTTTTTCCCTAACCCCCCAATAACCAGATTAACCCAGACTCAATAGACACAAAGCACTGGAAATTGACTGGGTTTTAATATCTCTTTTCAGTGGCTAAAGAATTTGACTTTCTCCAGCATGAGAGATGGAGAATCCACAAGTGGGTTAACTTTGTCTTCCTGCCCAATTAGACCAAGTCAGTCAAACTTGCCACGCCCGTCCTGGACCAGGACTCTCCCAGTCTCGACTTGGTCTGCAGCCCAGACGGACGTGACAAATTTGGCTCCCAGTCTATTAGCAGCAGGTTGTATTTAGTTACTCCCATTCGTGGGTTTTCGATCTCCACAGCCATCTCTATAGCGCTGGGATCAGCGCTGTTTTGGGTTGCCTGGCTGAACGCCTAGGACTTCCCCAAAGCTCCTTGTGCATTGCGGAGGCTTCCGCTTCCAAAATTAGCACAGCCGATCGTCTCTACCGCCATCTCAACAGCGGTGGGATCAGCGCTGTTCTGGATTGCCTCATGAAGATTCTGGGACTTCCTCAGAGCTCCCTGTTCATCATGGAGACCTCCGCTTCTAGTTTTAGCGTCCCGTTTTTGTCACGACCGCCATTTTGGACGCCATGTGGTGAACCGTTTCGCTGCTGCCGCCAGACTATTTATTAAATTGGTGCTCACAGCTCCCTGTTTCAGCTGGCAATTGACGGATGACAGTTTTCAAGTAAGACACAGGTCGATCCGTCTCGCTTTCTTCTGGCTCCGGCCTCGCAGAGGCTGCAGGCTCAGGGCGACAGAGCCCCAAGGAGCGTTTTCCACTGCACAACTTCAGGCATTGATCTCTCAGGCTGTCGACCAGGCCTTTTTCTCCAGGTCTTACCATAGGTCCAGACCCGAGTCAGTTGCCTCCATGACTCCATCATATGTTCCCCAGTTTGGAGCACCCAAGTACCATGGCTCTGCCTCACCATCCCAGTCCTCCCATAGCAGGGCATCATCCCCTGCGGAGTACGACCAAATGGACATACCATTGTCGGAGGAGGAGGAGTCCTCTCCGGACCCTCCGCCATTTGGGGGCCTCTTCAACCCGGCCCTTTTCTTACCACTGCTGTGCAAGGCCAGCATCACGGCCAACATAGGTCCTGATCAAATTCCCCAACCCAGCCCTTCCACCAGTTCGGATCCAAATCCAGTGTTTTCTGAGCCAGTTGTGACTCAGCACCATGTTCCCTGTCCCGCCTTTATTCTTGAACGCCATTCGGAAGCAATGGGCCTCACCTGGCACCTTTCCCTCCTTGGGGGAACGGACAGGAAACTGTTTAGCGCAGCATCAGCTTTGGCTGACATTCTTGAGGTGCCAGCGGTGGATGAACCCTTGACCCCTCTACTGTCCGCATCTATGGTGTTGGGGGATATGGCCAAGACGTTGAAGGCTGAGGATAAGAGATCGGAATTGACATTCCTCAGGACACACCAGGTGGCGGCATGGGCGGTAAGAGCTGCTACTTGCTCATCCTTCTTTACCAGAACCTCTCTCCTCTGGCTCCGCCAGCTCCAGGCCAGAATTCCTCCGAAGTAGGTACGCACGCACCAAGACTTGAGCAAATTGGTTGCAGCCTTGGAGTATATAGCTGATGCGTCATTACACGCTGCCAGATTTTCTTCCAGAGCCATAGTCTCCAATGTTATAGCACGACGGCTATTGTAGCTCAAACATTGGCAAGCTGACGCCAAATCTAAGTGGCGTTTGGCGGTGGCCCAGTATCAAGGGGGGCAGCTGTTTGGGGAGGCTTTGGCACCTTATTTGATTGAGAATAAGGATAAAAGAAAGGTGATGGCTCACCTTAGCAGACGGGCAGACAGACGTGCCAATCCGTATGCCCGCAGGCAGTCCTTTCGGTCAGGGGCAGGCTCAGGTCCTGCGCAACCCCCCGTTCCTTCATGACCAGGCAGGACTGCCCATCTGAGAGATCGGGCACCAGACCCAGGCAGCAGTACCAGGGCAAACGGCCCTTTCGGGGTACAGGAGATCACCCCTTCAGAAGGTCCAAGTGACTCCTGGAAAGCTCCTCCCTGTTGTGGCTCCGTCCGGTGGGTCCCTCTCATCAGAGGAGGAAGGCTCTGAACATGACGGAGAGGAGATGGCTAGGCCTCTCTCTCCCGGCCCTTCCCCTCTGGTGCAGCCTTCGGTGCCTTCCGACAGCGAGGAGTTTGGCCAGGAGCCCGGTGTTTCTGGGATTGGCCAGGAGCCCGGAGTTTCTGGGATTGGCCAAGAGCCCGGTACTTCTGGGACTGGCCAGGAGCCGGAAGTATCGGATTCAGAAGAGGATAAGTTTTGGCTGGATCCACGCCAGCATCGAAGAGATAGGCGTGCGCAGCAGCAGACACGTCGGGCCAGACAATTCCGCTGAGTCACTGGGCCACACCCCACTGGCTATATAAGCAAGGGGTGTGGCATGTGAAGTTTCGTGACGGACAAAGTTTGATGAATACTCGGTTGCAAGCATTCTGGCAAGTTCTCGTGGCTTATCTTTGTTTGCTGTGTTTTATCATTA
>NW_015387799.1:130297-157757 GCF_001527695.2 Protobothrops mucrosquamatus | reverse complement strand
AAGTTTGATGAATACTCGGTTGCAAGCATTCTGGCAAGTTCTCGTGGCTTATCTTTGTTTGCTGTGTTTTATCATTAAAGACTTGGCAGGCAGCTACGAAGTGGCTGCCAAGACATTCCGTTGCCTTTGTCTGTGCCGAGTAGTTTGTCAGGCCTCGGCTGACTGGTTGGGGGGTGTGGGTCGGACGGGGGACAGAACACTCCCATAGGTGGCAGACTGGCTCTTTTTGCCCACCAGTGGGAAGCTACCACCACAAACTCCTGGATCCTCAACACCATTTGGTACGGTCTGTCCCTGGAATTCGTGTCCACCCCACCAGGGCGCTTCATTTCTTGCCCGCCGTTAAAAAATCTGGTCAAGAAGGGCCTCATGCAAGAGGCCATTCGACATCTCTTGGAGATAAGAGCCATAGAACCAGTTTTTGCTGGTCAACTGGGAAGAGGATTTTATTCCATCCTCTTTGTGGTTCCCAAGGCCTCGGGAGGATGGAGGGCGATATTCGACCTGAAGGGTCTGAATTCCCATATTGCATATAGAAAATTCAAGATGCAAACGCTCCAATCTATCCTCGCCAGCGTAAGGAAAGGAGACTTCCTGACATCCATAGACCGCACGGAAGCATACCTCCATATCCCCATCCTTCCTGATCATCGGCAGTTCCTCAGGTTCTGTTATATGCACCACCATTACCAGTACAGAGCCCTGCTGTTCAGCCTTTCGTCGGCTCCAAGAGTGTTTACCAAGGTCCTGGCAATGCTTGCCGCACACTTGAGGCTGGTGCCCATATGCATTCAGTGCTATCTGGATGACATTCTCATCCAGTTGCCCTCCATTCCAGCCGCCCAGTTGGACCTGGCCTTGTCAATCAAGATCCTTCAAGACCATGGGTTCTTGGAGAACTTTCAAAAGAGTCAGATAGTTCCTTCATCCCGCCTCTTACACCTGGGCGTAGTGATAGACACAGACCGTTGCCAGGTCTATCTGTCTCAGGAACGTCAAGACAGCATCCGAACCCTAGTCCTCCAGGTCCGCAGGGAGCGTGTAGTGACACTGGCTCTGCTCTCCCAACTGTTGGGAAAGATGATATCGTGCATTGCGATAGTGCCTGGGGCCAGACTGCACTCCAGGAACCTTCAATGGTTCTTACTCCCATTTCAAAGACTGGGCACCAGCTCCTCCAACCAAAGGGTAAGGGTTCCTCCTCAGACCCTATAATCCCTTCAGCGGTGGTCCTCCCCAGTGGTAGCCAGAGGGTCCTTTTTCAAGGAACCCATTCGGCTCACCCTGACTACAGATGCCAGTCTGTTCGGCTGGGGAGCGCACTTTCAGTCACAGTTGGCTCAGGGCCAATGGTCCCGGTTAGACCTGAAGCACAACATCAACTGGTTGGAGCTCAAAGCCATACACCTGGCTCTCTGCCACTTCTGCAACAAGGGTTGCGAGGCAACATGTGCTGGTCCTCAACGTGGCGGCAAAGGCCCACGTAAACCAGCAAGGGGGGTACCCATTCCAGGTCCCTTATGGCCGAGGCCCAGTTGTTGGGCTCCTGGGCAGAGACCAACCTCTCCTCCCTCAGAGCCGAGCACATCTTGGGAGAGGCGAATCGTCAAGCGGACTTTTTAAGCAGGTCGACAGTGGACCACTCCGAATGGCGCCCGCACCCAGATCTCTTCGTAGAGATATCGGAGAGGTTTGGTCAACCGGTCTTGGACTTGTTTGCTTCTCCGGCGAACTCCCAGCTCCCGAGGTTTTTCTCCCGGTTCCCATCTCCAGGAGCGGAGAGAGCGGATGCCCTCCGCAGTCCATGGCCAAGGGGGCCTTCTTTACGCGTTTCCCCCTCTCCCTCTGATCCCGGCAAGATACTGCACGAGCGGGTGGAGGTGATATTTATGGCTCCGCACTGGCCAAGGAGGCCGTGGTTTGCCAACCACGTGAATCTTTCCAGGTCTTCTTCATGGAGGATTCCCCCAGGTCGCATCGCACTCAGCCAGGGAGCTCTGCAACATCCAGAACCCCAGCGGCTGCAGTTAACTGCCTGGCACTTGAACGCCGGATCCTGACACAAGAATCCTACTCGTCAGGCGTAATTTCAATGATTCAGGCCTCCCGACGGCTAGCAACGAATCACATCTATGATTCCACATGGAGGAATTTCTGCCATTGGTGTGAAAAACACCACCTGGCCATTTCGGATGTGACTATTCCAAGTATCTTGGACTATTTATTGGAAGGCCTCAACAAGGGCTTGGTGCCCAATACTATCTGCAGACAGGTGGCAGCTTTATCCACGCTCCTTACCTGTGAATATTCGGCGCCATTGGCTCAACATCCCATGATACGCTCCTTTATCAAGGGCGCCACCAACACCAAGCCGCCCGCGGTGCATAGGTATCCCTCTTGGGAGTTGCCATGGGTCTTACAGGCCCTCACCACGCCGCCATTTGAGCCTATCAGAACCTGTACTCTGTGGTCCTTTGTCCCTCAAGGTCGCCTTCCTGATAGCTGTTACGTCAGCTAGGCGGATTTCTGAACTGGCAGCTCTCTCTATCAGAGATGACCTGTGCATCTTTCATCAGGACTGAGTGGTCCTTCGCTTGGATCCTGCCTTTATTCTCAAGGTCAACACCTTGTTTCACAGGACGCAGGAAATTGTACTGCCAGATTTTTGCCCTAATCCGTCTCATGACTTGGAACGTCAATGGCACGCACTGGTCGTCCACAGGGCATTATGCTGTTACATCAAGCGGATGGCGGCCTTTCGCAAGTTGGAAGCCCTCTTTGTTTCCTTCCAACCTTCTTTTATGGGACAGAAGGTGTCTGCCTCTACCATAGGCAAATGGATCAGGGCTTGCATTGCAGGGGCGTATCAGTCGCATTCCCTGTCAGTTCCAAGTCATGTCACTGCGCATTCCACTCGCAGTGCCGCGACCTCAGCTGCATGGGTGACACAGGCATCCATTGAGGACATTTGTAGGGCAGCGACGTGGTCGTCGCCTTCCCCTTTTGTGAGGCATTATAAACTGGACAAGTTTGCCTCTGCAGACGCCTCCTTTGGCCGGAGAGTGTTACAGCAAGTAGTGCCAAAGGGCAGGACACCGGCTCAGACTGATTCCCTCCCGTAGGGACAGTGTGGCTTTGGTATGTCCCATTCATGGATTCTCTATCTCTCATGCTGGAGAAGGGGCATTGTCTTTCCTGAATGCCTTTTCTCAGCATGAAGATGGAGAATCCACACCCATCCCTTAGGATCCATCAGGTCCAGTGTCAGGGGTCTGGGAGCCAACACGTCGGACTGTCGTCAATAGCTTCGCCCCCGTCGAGGCTGGGAGGATCCTGGTCCAGGACGGGTGTGGCAAGTTTGACTGACTTGGTCTAATTGGGCAGGAAGACAGAGTTAACCCATTCGTGGATTCTCCATCTTCATGCTGAGAAAAGGCATTCAGGTAAGACAACGCCCCTTTTAGTCAATATTTCAAAACCCTGAGAGGTCATATTTTTAACATATTCCATTTTCTGTTTATTTATTTTAAAGCCTGCTAAAGCTCCAAACTCATTGATCAAATATTCTATATTAGTTTTCAGTTATTGCAAATATATAACTAAATTATCAGCAAATGCTCTCAATTTATAAACTTTCTTTTTGATATTTATACCTGTTATTTTCTAATCTTGCTTAATAACCCTATTTAAACCTCCAAAACCAATATTACCAGTAGAGAAGATAAGGGGCATCCTTGTTTCGTACCCTTTTGAATTTCACATGATTAGTTAAATAATAATCTTTGCTTGCTGTGACGTATAAACTGCTTTGATCCCTTGAATAAATTTCTCCCCAAAGTCCATGTCTTCCAAAATTTTGAACATAAAAACCCAATTTAGGTTCTCAAAGGCCTTTTCTGCATCCAAAATTAATATCCAAAAGCTGCCTATTTCTCACTATGATATTGTAGATGTTCAGTACTGTTCAAAACAGTCCTCACATTGGCTCTTAACTGTCTTTTTGGCAAAATGCAAGATCGATTTTCATGAATATATTTCTGTAAAATCTTCTTCAATCTTTCTGCTAAAATTTCACAAAAAATTATACATTATTTAATAATGAAATTGGTCTATATTTTTTTATTCTCAAGACATCTTGACCCTCTTTTGGTAAAAATGCAATATTATTTTCCAGGTTTGAGGCATCTTTGCTCCCTATAATACTCCATTCATTGCATCCTTTAGTGCAGCGCGCACCAGCCTTTTGGGCACCTGAGATCAGTTCCACGGAGCGAGGTTTTTCCGTGGACCAGAGGGAGCATGGTTTCACGTGCTGACTGCATCCCACGGATGAGGCTTGTTTGCGTGGTTTGGTTTTTGGCATGCCATGGACCAATGCTGATCCATGGACTGGGAATTGGGGACTTCTGCTTTAATAGCTGACGCAATTGATCTTCAAAGCATATATAATATTGGCTTGTAAGGCTATCTGGACCTGGAGCTAAGGTGTCTTTTATTTAGTTTCTGCTTTTTTCATATTTTCAGTTTTTTTCTTTCTTGCTGGGTTTTGTGACTCTTTTCTTCTTCACAGTCTTTGATGCATCTAGGGAAATGGCTAGAAAAACTTTTACCTCACAAAAGGTCTAAGACGGGGATGGTGAACCTTTTAGAGTCCGAGTGCCCAAACTGCAACCCAAACCCCACTTATTTATCGCTGGGTGCCAAGTGGGCGTGGCCCACTGGGTGGGCGTGGCTGCAGTGATCATGGCAGATTGGGTGGGAGTGGCCAAGGTGGGCATGATCACCTCGATGTTGCTCGTGGGGAGGGACGTCTGTGGGGGCCGGGCAGGGTTGGGGGAGATCCAGGGGTCTCTGGCAGGTGGGGCGGTGGGCAGGAGGCTCATCCTGCGGGGTGAGGCAAGGCAAGGCAAGGCAGGGGTGCCATTGTCACAGGGAAAGGTGAGACGGGCCGGGGCGGTTGCTGCCTGATACCATCGGCCCCTGCACACAGAGGCCAGTGAGCGCATGGGTGCTAGGATGCATCCGGCCATGTGGGACCTCGGCAAGTTAGCGGGTGGCTGGTTGAAGAGGGACGGTTGCCATCTCCGTGGCATGGCGCGCGTGCCCACAGAGAGGGCTGTGAGTGCCGCCTCTGGCATGTGTGCCATAGGTTCGCTACCACTGGTCTAAGAAAATAAACTCCTCTCTCCCAGCAGTTTTTTCAGAAGTAGCTTATCATTGCCTGCTTCCTAGGGCAGAACAGAGTGATTGGTCCAAGGTCACCCAGTGAGTTTGTACCTAATGCGGGATTAGAATTCATGGTCTTTTGGTTTCTATCCTGTTGCCTTAACTACTACAAGTAGCCCTTGATTTACAACCATTCATTTTATGACCATTCAAAATTAAAAAAAGTGACTAACAACTGTCCTTGTGCCTATGATCATTGCAGTGTTGCTGCGGTCATGAGAAAAAAAAATCAGACACTTGGCAACTGGCAGGTATTTACAGCTTCCCAGATTATATGATCACCATTTGCGATCTTCGAGGGACCTTTCAACAAGCAAAGTCAATGGGAAAGCCAGATTTGCTTAATGATTGTGTGATTCATTTCATGACACAGCAAAAAATGTTGCAAAATTGGGTACCATTCGGTTAATAATTACATCATGTTCCAATCTAATTGGGTCATAAGTTGAGGACTACCTGTAACAAAACTGGTTCTCTGTTATAACAATATAAATGTTTTATGTTCAGTGATACTCTTCTGAACTTCTTCAAGGTAAGCCTGCTAATCCAATAATAAATATTTATTTTTGTAATTATTTTTTTAGAAATTATAGAAAGTGATGGTTCCTTATCAGCATCATCCAATGAGAAGAGCGGGCAGAGACCTGAGATTGCAACATTTTCTAAAAAGAAGAAAGCCAGTGACATCTACTTTGTTCTGCTCATATGGAGTATTGTAATAGTCCAGATTTGGTTTAATTTCTGGATAATTCAATTGCTGCCCTTACCTTTTGCAGGTTATTCATTTTTTGTATTGTGATTTATAGTTTGATTGGGTAGGTAACTAAATACTGTCTTTGAGATGGCAACACCAATCCAACTTTGTGCAAATTTATTTAGCCTTAGAACTCAGCCCAGTCTTGCAGGACTGTGATCATACTACAGCAATACAGAAAATACACAATCATAAAATTTAGTCAGAGCCAATTGGGGAGACCAATTCTCAGAAACATACTGCCCTGACTTGCTTAATAGATAATCCTGCATTTAACTAGTACTAAGATATAATATGTTTTCTCTGTGTTGATACTTACTATGACGCCTACTGTAACAACTGGTACGGAGATGGAACACAAAATACTTCTAGCATGTTTATTATATTTTCAGATGATATATTCAGTCAAACTCCAATACTCTTATAGAGAGAGACAATACATTTACCAGGAGCCATGTTAATTTTTTTAAAAGTGCAGGGGTGGGAATGGGAAGCAGAGCCCAATCTAAACCCCACTTTTACTTATTCTGATGTATTATAAGCATAATTAAACAACACATCTAATTAATTTAATTACATGTATTATTTATCAGATTGTGACTACCACCTAGTATATTGTATGAAGAGAGTTACTAAATCAAATTACAACCTCTCTTACTCTCTTTGTTCTAAAGAGTAATGACTTCCCCTGCCAGTCCTTTCTATAAAGTTTGTATCTAGGACTGTTTATATTACACTAATTCTGCCATTTGCACCAAGCTTTTATCAATACCTTCTACACCTGCATTTTCATTTAAACCAACTAGTTCCCCATCTTGGTTCAAAGACTTCTAGCACTGGCATAGAAACAGTTATGAAAATGTTGCTCTTAATGGTGCAAATCTTTCTCATATCTTTTTGACCCTTTTATAGCAAAATTTCAACTGCTGGTAATTTCCTACCTTCTTTATATGCTAAATGTAACATTCTATTTCCCAGGAATTCAATAATATTTACTCCTCATTATATTCACCAGTTAGGATTAAATCTTTGTTGCCTTATCTCTTTGGTTCTAAGACTAATGATCAGTGTTCGAAGATATACATCTGTTTCTTGCTGAACTTAACAGTGTTTTAGATATTTGTAAACCTCTGTCATATTTCCATATTTCAAACATCACTCACCCTGTTGTTTTCATATTTTTTATTCTGGAAGCTGACCTATAAATCTGTTCCAGTTTTTTTTTACATTTTTAAAAGCGGTACAGGTAATCTTGAATTTATGACCATTTGTTTAGCAACCATTCAGAGTTATTGAGGTGCTTAGCAATGGCCCTTATGACTGGTCCCCATAGTTATGGCTGTTGCAGTGCCCCCACGGTCACATAATCAAATTCAGACACTTGGCAGCCCACTTGCAGATATGACTACAGAGGCATTTCAACTCCCTCCACCTGCCTATCTTTCCCCATGCCCTTTTGGCCTCCAGCCACATAGCACTCTGGCATTTCACCATCTTTTTGCTCCTGCTGCTCATGAGGCACTTCTTGCTTCCCCTTTTGGGAGGCAGCCATTGGTTTTCTTCTCCAGGTTGCACAAGGCCTTGGAAGACCCAGGAAGATGGCCTCATGTGATCAGCAACTGCCTCATGAGGGGCCAATCTAAGCGCATATTAGCAGTGGAAGCAAGAAGACAGTTAAAGACAACTGGGACATTGGCATGTAGGGTGTCAAGGGTGACTATGGTAAGGACTGGGGCAGCTATGACTTTGCATTGTCCTGCTGGACTAGGCTGGGGCTGATCTTCATGCTTTGCTTTGGCTCAGGAGTTATTTAGCCCCAGAACCACAGTGTTCCAAGAAGTCCCTTTGCCTTGGATTGCTGGGCCAGACTGGGGCTGGCCTTTGCACTGGCTTTTTGCTGTCCCAGAGCCACAGCACAGCACAAAGCCCAGTCTTATGCTGGCTGTCTCAGTAGCCACCTGGGCATGCCTCAGCAGCAGCAAGAGCAAGAAGATGACAAGAGCAGATGGGGTGCAGCAGGGAGAATGCAGAATAATGAGGAAGAGTGCAGATGGGATGCTTCCCAGGCTATAGCAAGTGACCCCAGAGCCATGCAGTTCTTGGCTTGCTTGTTTCCCCCCAAATGAGCCAAATGAGCAAAGAAAGGGAAGCCAAATGAGCAAAGAAATGGGGGAGATAAGGATCAATTGGAGGCAGTCCCAACGCCTACTGAGTTTGGGGCTGAGAAGCCTAACCCAGAATGGCTTGGATTGGAGTGAGAATGTCATTAAACAACACAATCACGTGATGTTGGACTTAGTAATGGAAATTATAATGCCCATTATGGTCGTAAGTTGAGGACTACCAATACTTCCAAGTGTTGTCTAGCTAGGACCTCTTATATCTTCATGATCTGGAATCAGATTTCTGTTCATGCAACCATTTTCAGCTTATTGTTTCTAAGCACCTTCTCACATGTTTGCTTACTAACATCATGCTTGTTAAGGTTTTATAGGCTTAATGGGAAAAAAATAAACATCCAGTCATCTTGAAAACTCTAAAGCAAAACTTATACATGAAGTAGTATCTTAATCCTAAATTCCAGTGGTACAATTTTCATATGTATAAGAAAAAAATTGACCATGTTTAATATTAACTGTGATCATCCAAAAGTAAGCATTTTGAGGGCTGTTGATTAAAGAAAAACTTGAATATGAGCTTAATTCAATTGAATATGAGCATTAGTGGTGCAGTGGTTAGAATGCTGTATTGCAAGCTAACTCTGCTCACAGCCTGGAGTTCAATCCTGATGGGGCTCAAGGTTGACTCAGCATTCCAGTCTTCCGAGGTCGGTAAAAAGAGGACCCAGGGCAATATGTTGACATAATAAACCACCCAGAAGGTGCTATAAAGCACTCTGGGGCAGTATATGAGTTTAAGTGCTATTGCTATTGCTGTTAATTCCTATTGAAACAAAATGACTTTGTAAGCAAAAAGTATGGATATTATATATGAAAAATATTTAATTCCTTTTTTATTTTTGCAGTATGGGTTTTAAAAAAACTGTTGGTCCACTTTGGAATAGTGCAATTCTCATTGATTTACTGCAGTACCTACTGGCATAGTCTGGAAGATTTTGTGAGACAACGTCAAGAAGTTCTTGTACCACAACCAGTTAAGGGGCTTGGAAGAATTATTCTCAAATTAGACAGCAAGGTATTTAAAATTATTTGTGAAATTGCTCTAGCTCAAATAATTTTTAAGAAATAAGCATCCTGTACTTTGCCACAGCATTTTTCTATTAAAAATAATAAAAATACTGGTGGTGGGCTTCAGATTATATAGCACAACTTTTCTAATGTTGGTTTTAGGATCTTATTATAATTAATAACTGTGAATATGACATTATAAATGAAGCACTACTCATAGGAAAGAGACAACTATTCTCTCGCACCACCCAAAATCAGTTCTGTAAGGTTGGAGAAGCTTTTCATACAGTTTTGGAAATACTTTGTGGGAACTTTAGAAAGAAGCAGTTGTGAAACTTATGTTGCAACCTTAATATACCATTTTAAGACATTTTAAATTAGGAACAGTATTCCTAATTCTTCCCTTTTATTAACTAATAATTTTGAAAAACTGGAGAAAAAAATTAATAAAAAATGCAGTTAATTCTTGCAGGAAAAATTGAACCTTTTGTAAGTAGGGATTTTTTCTCTCTACACTGTCTTTTTCATGTATGTATGCATTAGGTTTCTTTGTTAGGTTGACTTTGTTATCTTTTTAATACAATTCTTAATAAAATTATTGAAAAAAGAATGTTATAACCCAGGTTCAAATTGTTATAATTCTTTTGGAAAATAGAAAAAAAAATAGAAAAAACACTTGAATGCATTTGGGTCAATATAAAAGGGGGGAAAATGACATTGCCATAGGTGTATACTATAGGCCATCCAACCAAACAGAGGAAATAGATGAACTTTTTGCTAGTCAGCTAACTAAGGTATGTAGGAAGCACATCACAATAGTAATGGGGGACTTTAACTACCCTGACATCAACTGGGAAACAAACTCTGCACCAAGTGGAAGATCAAACAGATTCCTGACAAACCTAGCAGACAACTTTGTCTCCCAAAAAGTAGAGAAGGGAACTAGAGGTTTAGCCATATTGGATCTAATTCTCAGTAACAGAGATGAAATGATAGAAGGTGTTGAAGCCACAGGAACCTTGGGAGGAAGTGATCATGCAATATTGGAATTCAACATTATGGAAGCACAAGCAATAGAACACAGTCAAACTAGAGTCTTGGACTTCAAGAGAGCTAATTTCAATAAACTTAGAGAGGGCTTGGGAAGGATTCCATGGATGAGAATCCTCCAGGGGAAAACAACTCAAGAGGCTTGGGAAATTTTGAAAAGTGAGATAATAAAAGCCCAGTCTAGCACAATACCAATAAAGAAGAAAAATAACAGCTCTCAAAAGAAACCAGCATAGCTGCATCAAGAACTCTCTGATAAATTGAAAGATAAAAAGGACAAGTATAAAAAGTGGAAAGAGGGGCACATAACTAAGTCAGAATATCAGCAAATAGCCCAAGCCTGCAAAGATGAAGTGAGGAAAGCTAAGGCTCAAAATGACCTAAGGCTTGCGACCAAAGTAAAAAATAATAAAAAAAGCTTCTTTCAACATGTAAAAAACAAGAAAAAAGTGAAGGAAATGATTGGTCCATTAGTGGGGGAAAGTGGCAAGAACGTGACAAGCAACAGGGAGAAAGCAGAACTATTTAACTCATTTTTTTGCATCTGTCTTTACACAAAGGGAAAAAACAGACCAACCTATCAAAAATAATGCCATAAAAAATAGAATAGAAACACAAATTAAGATAGGCAAGAAAATGGTAAGTGAGCACTTGTCCAGCCTAGACGAGTTCAAATCACCAGGACCAGACGGATTACACCCCAAGGTTCTCAAAGAACTGGCATATGTGATCTCAGAGCCACTGAACTATATCTTTCAAAGATCCTGGAGCACTGGGAAACTACCAGAGGATTGGAAAAGAGCTGATATAGTTCCCATCTTCAAAAAAGGGGGAAAAATGGATCCAGAAAATTACAGACCTATCACCCTGACCTCAATACCTGGGACGATTCTGGAAAAGATAATCAAACAACGAATCAGCGAACACCTAGAGACAAACAAAATCATTACTAAAAGCCAACATGGGTTTGTCAAAAACAGATCATGCCAGACAAATCTTACTGCATTCTTTGACCAAGTGACAAAATTAGTGGATCAGAGGAATGCTATGGATATAATTTACTTGGACTTCAGTAAGGCATTTGATAAAGTAGATCACAACCTACTACTTGATAAGATAAAAAAATGTGGGTTAGATAGCATCACCACCAGATGGATTCGTAGCTGGCTGACCGGCCGTACTCAGCGTGTGGTCTTCAATGGAACCACATCTACATGGAGGGAAGTGTGTAGAGGGGTGCCCCAGGGCCCTGTTCTGGGTCCAGTGCTCTTCAACATCTTCAACGATTTGGACGAGGGGATAGATGGGGAACTCATCAAATTTGCAGACGACACCAAGCTGGCAGGAATAGCCAACACTCCAGAAGACAGGCTTAAGATACAGGAGGATCTGGACAGACTTGAACACTGGGCGCTATCTAACAAAATGAAATTCAATGGTGAAAAAAGTAAGGTTCTACATTTAGGCAAGAAAAAACAAATGTACAGGTATAGTATAGGGGGTACCTTGCTCAATAGTAGTAACTGTGAGAGGGATCTCGGAGTCCTAGTGGACAATCACTTAGATATGAGCCAGCAGTGTGCTGCAGCTGCCAAAAAAGCCAACACGGTGCTAGGCTGCATTAACAGAGGGATAGAATCAAAATCACGTGAAGTATTAATACCACTTTACAATGCCTTGATAAGGCCACCCTTGGAATACTGCATTCAGTTTTGGTCACCACGATATAAAAAAAAATGTTGAGACTGTAGAATACAGAGAAGAGCAACAAAGATGATTAGGGAACTGGAGGCTAAAACATACAAGGAACGGTTGCTGGAATTGGGTATGTCTAGTTTAATGAAGACAAGGACGAGGGGGGACATGATAGCAGTGTTCCAATATCTCAGGGGCTGCCACAAAGAAGAGGGAGTCAAGCTATTTTCCAAAGCGCCTGAAGGCAGGACAAGAAGTAACGGATGGAAACTAAGCAAGGAGAGAAGCAACTTAGAACTAAGGAGAAACTTCCTGACAGAACAATTAACCAGTGGAACAACCTGCCTCCAGAAGCGGTGAATGCTCCAACACTGGAATTTTTTAAGAAGAGACTGGACAGCCATTTGTCTGAAATGGTATAGGGTTTCCTGCCCGAGCAGGGGGTTGGACTAGATGACCTCCAAGGTCTCTTCCAACTTTTTTTTTTTTTTTTATTATTATTATTATTATTATTATTATTATTATTATTATTATTATTATTATTATTATTATTATTAATCATCGCACAGTCAGCCAGATGTTCAGACTGCATTTGGCATTTTGTCTACCTATCGAGTCCTTTCCAAGGACCTGGGATAGGCAGATGTGGATGTTTGATGTTATTACAGATATCATTGCAGGATGGAGGCAGTTCCTAGTAAGGCCACCTTTTGCAATTGACTAATGGCGAATTTGTCAATGCCAGTGGTGTTCAAATGGTGCTCCAGTTGTTTTGGGAGTGCACCCAAGGCGCCTATTACTATTAGTACTACCCTTGCTTGCCTTTGCCACAGTCTTTCTATTTCTACTTGTAGGTCTTTGTATTTTGTTATCTTCTCCAGTTCTTTCTCGTCTATTCTGCTGTCTCCAAGCACTGCCACGTCCACTATTCAGACTTTTTTGTCTTTCTTATTAACAATTGTTAAGTCCGGGGTGTTACGTTGCAGGTACTTGTCTGTTTGAATTCTGAAGTCCCAGAGCAGCTTAACTTTATCATTTTCTATGACTTTCTCTATTTTATGATCCCACCAGTTCTTGCTTACAGGCAAATGATATTTCTTGCAGATCTTCCAATGCACCATTGTTGCTACTTTGTCATGCCGCTGCTTGTAGTCAGTCTGTGTGATCTTCTTGCAGCAGCTTACCAGGTGATCCATTGTTTCTTCAGAATGTTTGCATAGGCGGCACTTACTGTCTGTTGCTGTCTTCTCAATTTTGACTTTATATGAATTTGTAGGCCAGTTGTTTATTATTATTATTATTATTATTATTATTATTATTATTATTATTATTATTTATTATTATTATTATTATTAAAATTATTATTATTATTTCTTTTTCTGAACGCTTTAGCTTAATTTCAGAGATTTTTGTATAGCTGTTTGGATTAATAGCAAGGTTGATAGGCAACAAGGGCAGTTTTCACATTGTATTTAATGGATGTTTTGATTTATATTACAAGTTATCTAGTGTCATTCAAATAGGAAACATATAAATAGAATATAAATAAATATTTAAATATTAACTAAAATTTAAAAGATATATACACATGCAGATAGTCCAGTTGCTTAGCAATTGCTCAAAGTTATGAGTCATTTCCCCTTGAGTATCTGAAAACTGAATCATGGCAACTGATGTACCTTCTCAATCTGAGCAAGTTGGTTAGGCAGAGAGTCAACAAAAATAAGTCCAATTGCTGAGAGTCAATTTTCAGACAACTACCTGGATAACTGAGAATCATGATTGACATATTGCTGTGCATTTTGGGGCAGAAACTATGAGTTTGGTGTGGAACAAATTTTATTTATTATTTATTTGTTATTTATTTGTTAAATATATTTGCTGCCTATTTTGCTGTAGGGCTACTTTAGGTGGAGTTGGTGTATTCCAAAGACTATCCTATATTATTTTGGGGGTCTTGCAAAAATATAACCAAGTCATCAGCAAATGTCTTCAATTTCTAAACTTTCTTTTTGATATTTATACCTGTTATTTTCTCATCTTGCCTAATATCACTATTCAAAACTTGTAACACCAATATAAACACCAAGGGAGATAAGGGGCATCCTTATCTTGTATCTTTTTGAATTTCAATTAATTGGTTAGATCTCCATTAATCATAATCTTTGTTTGCTGTGACATATAAACTGCTTTAACCTCTTGAATAAAATTCTCCCCAAAGTCCATATCTTTCCAAACTTTAAACATAAAAGCCCAATTTAAATTGTCAAAGGCCTTTTCTGCATCCAAGAATATTAAAGCGGCCTGTTTCTCATAATATTGTAAATATTCAATAATGTTCAAAATAGTCTTCACATTATTCCTTAGTTGCCTTTATGGCAGAAAGCCAGATTGATGTTCATGAATATGCTGTAGAACCTTCTTTAATATTTTTGCCAAAATTGCAGCAAAAAGGTTATAGTCATTGTTTATTAATGAAATTGGTCTGTAATTCCTTATCCTCGTGACATCTTTACCTTCCTTCAGTAATAGCACAATATTAGCTTCTTTCCAAGTTGGATTATTCCACCAAGTTTCAATGATATCTATTACATAATATTTGTCTTACTGAAATAGGATCTCTAATTCTTCCTATTTATTTCCCATGCTCTGTGTAGAAACATTTTATTTTTAGGATCAACTATTGGTGTCTTTATTATATTGTCGCTCAAAACTCTTGAGTCCCAATCCTCCTTACCTAGGATCCCATCCACTTAACCTATGAAATCGTTTAATGACTACAACTAGAAGTGCCAAGATTGCTATTGTTGATTAAAGTGGCCATGTGACATCTTGCTTAACAACTATTTTGCTCCAATATTCTGATCCCAATTGTGGTTGTAATTTGAGGACTACCTGTTCATTACTTTCTTCATATGCATCAAATGTGCCTAGTAACAACTGGTTTATTTTATGGAAATGCTTCCAATAATCAACTCCATTTTTAATTGCTTCCATACTTAATGGAATGTCAGTGTCATCCTTAACATAGTTCTATGATATGACAAAGGTAGTGGGGGTATATTATTGCAAATTTAAATATATAAAGTTGCTCATAGCTGCTCCATGTTGGACTACAATTGGCAAATTTGACCAAGATGCCAAGGGCACTCTTTGATGAAGTAATCTGGAATGGGTTTGAATCAGTAGCTCTCAAGGAGATGAACAATATTCTCTGCACAGTAAGTTTGTTGGACCCAGGCCTCTAATGGTTCATTAAGGTAATTGGGAAGGTCACCTGAATATGAGTCCAGGCAGTGAGATTGATCTCTTTAAAGGAAAGCGTAGTATGCTTCTTCCTTAAGAGATAAGACATTGTACTGTCCTGTCTCCAGCCTTCTCTTTTCGGAGAAAATTGTTGAGAAGGAGGTTGGACTCAATTACTGTACGTTAGGATTCAAGCCAGGATTTAGATGCAGTAACAACCTTGGTTACACTTGTTTATGACCTTTGTGGAGCCAGGATGTGGGTGGTACGTGTATCTTGTGCTCCTTTATCTTTCAGCAGCTTTCAATATTGTCAGCCATAATATCTTTCTGACTGACTCCAAGGATTGGAAATAGGGGGCACTGTTTTATAGTGGTTCTTTTCCTTGCTTTGTGTGCCATAGTGCTATATATCAGGGGTCCCAATCCCCAGGCTGCCGCCCATTAACAGGCCATGGTCTATTCGGAACTGGACCATGCAAGTGCGGGGCGATGTGCACATGTGCAGCTCAACTTGCACAAACAGCACTGGCGTGCATACCCACGCACACACAACTCAATTTTGCAAGTTGAGCTGTGCACACTTGTGCACATGCTGGACCGCTGCTCACATGGCTTGATTCTCCCCCCCCCCCCCGCTGGGCTGCCAAGCCACAAAGATTGGGGACCACTGCTCTACATCACTCTCCCATCTGGTTAAAAAGTACATGAAACCACATAGACGTAGCCCTGGGAGACAATTTTGATAGCCTAATTTGGCTAGCTTGGTATTAAAAGTTATAATTGGTATTATATCAATATAGATATGATACCTGACTCCAAACCAGCAGATGACTCTAATCTTACATTAAGTTCTCTTTTATATTTGAGCATGTAATGGAATGTACATCTGGAGAAGCAATGGGGGGAGAGTTTTGGCAAAATAGCTCTCCTAGAGTAAAACCCAGATCAGGGATGGCAACCTTTTGGCTTCGGCATGTCAAAAATTCAGAAAATACCTACCTTGCCTGTTCTGATGTGTCACACACACCACCAAACAAAAGAAGCCTCTTGAATCTCTTCTCTGGATTCTCTTCTCTCCTGAACTCTCTGGGCTCTCTGGAAGTCTCACAAGAGGAGCCTGATCTCACAGAGCATCTGGAGCACAGAAAATTGTGTGAGAATGCTCTTGCAATTTTCAGATGCCTCAAAGGCTGTGCAGAGCAAGACCTTCTTGTGCAACTTCCAGAGGATCTGGAGGCCTTCAATGTCATCAAAAATGGCATGATATGTCACCTGTGACACACATGTCAAATGTTTACAATCACTGGTCAAGACCGCACAACTTCAAGCAGTCGTGGGAGGGGGAAAAGAGGTTCAAAGTAGCCATTTTCTAGAATCTCTGAAGATACATTTAGTAGGTTAAAATATTACAGCTTTAGTTTGGCAAGATTTTATCCATTAGGTATAAGGAAATAAGGGATTTCATTTTATGTCTTTTCTCTGGGCTTGGGCCTAACAGAGCATGACATAAAGTCACAGCTCTTTATATAAATTTTCATAATACAATGGGACCTTTTGAGTCAAACAAAGTAGTGTTATGTTGTTCTTTTAACTTACTCTGCATACTGTTTGATTACTAGGCACCTTAGGTATGGAAGGCCAGTTATAACATTGATTTCTTTTAAGATATATTAAATGGCTTTACTCATGCTGCTTCAGTACAGTATATCTGATCTTACAAAGTCTCTGTTACTAAAGATATCATTAAACAGAAGATTAGAACAAAAATGCTTGGATAGATTAATATGTTATTTTGATTCTGTAACGTTTATTACATTTTCTTGTTTTTCACAGATGAACGTGTGGTTGGAAAAAATCCTAGATAAAATAATTAGCATATTCATTATATTTGTGCTAGTGATAGGCACCCTGTTGCTTGCGCTGCTCCTTAC
Organism: Protobothrops mucrosquamatus; assembly: GCF_001527695.2. NCBI lineage: Eukaryota > Metazoa > Chordata > Lepidosauria > Squamata > Viperidae > Protobothrops > Protobothrops mucrosquamatus. The sequence goes on along the minus strand of NW_015387799.1, from coordinate 140,665 downwards.
AGCAAAGGTATGTGTCCTATTAAACAGTGCAACATTTTACTGAAACTTTATTCATTCTAATCTACAAATTTCACTAATGGTCAGTATTTTATTTCTTCTCAGAATTGATATAATCAATGTATATTCTAATAATCACACTAAACATCTATTGTAATTGAAAGAGAAAAGCAAGCATTTTAGTTTCCCTCAGATTGGATAAGTTTGTTTTTCTAAGAAAAAAGCAGAGTTATGTACAAAGCAGAAAAATAATTCTGTTCCAGCCAGGTTATTCATATGTCAGGATTGTGATGTATTTAACTTTGTGAGTAGCCTGCATTGTATCCATTATATTAACAGGCCCTCTTATATAAAGATAGATAGGTGCATACTGACAAAGTATAAACTGTATTTTTCTTTTCTTTTTTTCCTTGAAATAAGGAAGGAATAAAAAAGATAATATATCATTGCATATATCATTGTGGTTATAGAAATTTTCTTATAAGAAAACAAATATAAAATATGTGCAGTCTCTAAAAATGAAAATACTTTAATTTTTATTATGTCTATTGATGGCTAATTTGTCAGAGAACCAGGCTTTTAGAAATTCCCTAGTGTTTTTGGACTTGGGTTAGTCTAGGATACTCACAGTTTCCCAGTTAAGGTTGGTTAACATGTAGTTAAGTCTATCTATATGTTGCAAAATTAAAGACATAATATCTTAGTACATAGTATACCAGTGATGGCGAACCTTTTAGAGACCGAGTGCCCAAACTGCAACCCCAAACCCACTTATTTATTGCCAGGTGCAGGTGGGCGTGGCCTACTGGGTGGGCGTGGCTGTGGTGGTCATGGCAGACCGGGTGGGTGTGGCCAAGGTGGGCGTAGTCACTTTGATGTTGCTCATGGGGAAGGATGCCTGTGGGGGCCGAGCAGGGTAGGGGGAGATCCAGGGGGTCTCTGGCAGGTGGGGTGGTGGGTAGGAGGCTCGTCCTGTGGGATGAGGCGAGGCAGGGTGGGGGTGCCATTATCTCAGGCAAGGCAGGGGCCGGGGCAGCTGCTGCCTGACACCATCGGCCTCCGCACACAGAGGCCAGCGAATGGATGGGGGCCGACAGTGTCCGTCAGCAGCCACAGTCTGCTGGCCCCTCAACTGGCGCACTCTGGGGCTCCGCAGCCTGCCACCAGCAATTCAGAGAAGTTCTCACAGAGACGGCTCTGAGTGCCACCTCTGGCACGCGTGCCTTAGGTTCGCCACCATTGTACTATACAAAAGGACAATCAATAAGCTAAGAAGGGAACAAAAAGACCAAAATATCTTGTCATTAATAATCAGCATCCAGATGAGCATAGATTAACTCCAAAATTAACATCAGAGCAGCAATCAAGAAGTAAATAATACCCCAACAAAGAACTGGGAAAACAAGCTAAGAGTAAACAGCCCAACCAGAACCTCCAAGACCACTCCCACCAACACTGACAGGGACAAACCACTAAAGCAGGAGTGTCAAACTGCCGGACCACGGGCTGGATGCGTCATGCCGAAACCACACCCATCCCATTGCCGGCAATGGAAAAAAAAGTTGCGATATGTCGCAACACGTCACGAGGCCACGAGTTTGACACCCCTGCACTAGAGTATATATAATAAGCCCATCTTACTAGCACTGATAATGTTATCTAGTTTGTGTAATGAAACATCTGCAAGAAAACAATCAAGCTCAGAGCACAAAGGACCCTTCATTTCAACCCTGAGCTACAAATATTCTCCTGTATTGATAATGTATAAGTTATCCCTTCCCTATATGCATATGATATCACAGCACAAGCAAGACGTTCAAAAAGGTTCAGAGCAAAGGAGAATGATTTTGACAGTAAACACTTCCATGGAAATACTCTTGCTTCCACTGATTGAGAAAGTCAATTCCATATGTCCTGCCATGTTATAACTCTCTATTATTCAAACAGAACTTCATCTGTTTTTGTTTGCTTCATCTTTACATTCTGGAGACTCAGATGTGGGTTAATATAAGTTAAACTTGCTTCTATGCAAGTTTAAATATGCAACTTTTGAGCCATGCAACTTTTATTTACTACTGTACTACTCATGGTTCCATGTGAATTAATAAATTTTGACCACACCTTTAATCATAAAGTCAGCAGTTAAGCTTTTGTTTTCTTGACACATTACAAAAAGTTTTTAAAAAAATAACCATTGAGAAAACATTGGAGTATTGGATTTTGAATATTAAGACTTTGAAACTATTTTAAAAATGCAATGAATTCCACTAGAGAACAATGTGGATGAAACTTGGAAATGAATGTTGGATAGTGAATGTTGCAATACCTGGAGACAGCAGACTATAAAGCAGATAATGATCCAGAGAAAATCACAAAATACAAGAAACTGCAATCGAAGTAGGACAACTGTGGTAAATAAAGCAAAGGTAATACCAATAGCAATAGATACCTTGGGTGCAATTCCAAACATCTGGAGGACCACTTGAACACTATCAGCATTGACAAAATCACAACCAGCCAATTGCAAAAGGCAGCAATTGAATTCAGGCAACTGAAATAGCTTACATTCTATGACAGTACCTTTAAAACTAGGAAACAACTATTGCTTATCCCAGATCCTTGGGAAGGACTCGATAGGTGGATAAAAATGCAAAATCCTGTCTAAACATCTATCTGACTATCTGTGCAACCAACCATCATAGTAATAATATGCTAAGCTTTGGATGACACTTAAGAAATCTGTGCACCGACAAGTGTTCCAGTTGTCAATTACAGAGGCTGCTTGGATCCACGCATATACTATGCCAATACCTTGCAACATCCTAGATGTTCTTGAGAGAGAGTCAGTTTGGTGGTGCGGTTACAGCATCAGGCTAGAAACCCAGAGACCCTGGGTTTGGTAACCTTGGGGCAGCAACTTTTTGCCCTAGAAAAGAAGCAGTGGCAAAACCACTTCTGAAAAACCTTTTCATGAAAAGTGCAGGGATTTGTTCAGGAAGTTATCAAAACCTGATATGATTGAACAGCAGGGGAAAAAATTGTTAAGATAAACTCAATGCAAATGACGGATAACAACAGTTAAAGAACTGGCAGCCATGATTTCAAGTTTTTGTATATGGAGTAATAACAAGAATCATAAAATGATTCAAAGTGCATATTGTGCAAAGAAGCAGAAGAAACAGTAGATAAACTCAGCTCAAACAAACTGATTATAAACAACATTACACAGTTGCTAAAATAATTTACTGGAACATCTATAAAAATTATCATGTGCCAGTAATGAAAAATTGGTGCAAAGGCATAGCTGAAAAAGTAGTTGAATGTGAGCAGATTAAATATTGTGGGATTTCCAGATTCAAATTGATAGAATCTTGACTCATAACACACCAGATTTAGATGTGGATAATTGATGTAGCAATACCAGAGAATAACAGAGTTGGAAGGGACCTTCGAGGTCTTCTTGCCTAATGCCCTGCACAAGCAGGAGACCTTATACCAGTGATGGCGAACCTTTTAGAAACTGAGTGCCCAAAAATCAGCCCCGCCCCTGCCCTCATCCGCCCTGCCCCCACTCCTGCCCCCCATCCACCCTGCTCCCGCCCCCTGCCAGCCCACAGGGCCACTCACTGCCTCCATGGCCGCCGATTGCCCAGGCAGTCTAGCAGTGCCATGGCGGCCACGCCCTCCACCCGTGCCCCACAGCATCAACTGCTTGCGATGGGGCACAAGGGTGGAGTCTTGTTCCCACTGCCTGGCTGCCATGTTCTTGGCTGCGCTGTTCCATGTGGGCCACACTCAGGGGCGACTCTCGGGGGTAGCTACTGGTGAGGGGGCGCAGCAGGAGGCGGGGCTGGAGCGATGGCGCACGTACCCACAGAGAGGGCTCTGAGTGCCGCCTCTGGAACTCTTGCCATAGGTTCGCCACCACTGTCTTATACCATTCTAGACCAATGGCTCTCTTCTTAAAAACCTCCAGGGATGGAGCACTCACAATTTCTGAAGGCAACCTGTTCCACTGGTTAATTATCAAGAAATTTCTCCTTAGCTCTAGGATAAGTGTACTACCATAGCTACAAAGGCAAAAAATTTAGGCAAAATTGATGAAAGTGATGGAATACTCTTTGATAATAAAATTTTGATAAAGGCAGTAAAAAGTCTACAAATATTTGGAAGTTTTGGAACCTTCAGATTTACTACAGAACAAGCCAAGAATGCATTTCTAATAAATATATCAAATGAATTCAGAAAATTTTGAAATCAAAATTAAATGGTGGAAATATCATCAAAGCCATTAATACTTAGTCAGTCCCGATACGCAGCAGGAATAATTGATTGGACCCAGATGGAACTTGATAATTTGGACAGAAAAAAAGAAATTAATAAGAATAAACTATGCTTCATACCCCCAAAGTGAGAAAGAGCCTGTGGCATAGGGTACTAATGCTTCTGCTTAACATGCAGACAGCCCAGGTTCGAATCTCGGAAGGGTATGTCTGACTGATGAAAACCAAACAAGGTTAGAAATAGCTATCTCAGTACTCCCTTAATTCTTTGTTAGCATTCCAAATTTTGAAAATAAATATATATATATATGTATATGAATATTACATATAATAATGCAAACTATTAATTTCTGATTCCCCTACTTTTAAGACAAAGAAATACTGATATTTTGCTACCCTTATCCCCACAAAATAATCTTTAATATGGGATCTTATCTGTATCCAATCAGACTTATTTTCAGTCTTCCTCCAGTTGCATTCTAAGATTTTTTCAGATGCTTTTATCTCCCTAATTCCTTCAGTAAAGCACAGCTCATCCTGGGATCATCACCCAGAAAGATGCCTCTTAGGAGTGATGCAATGCAAGGGCAAACCAATCACTAGATCCTCAAAGAAAATCCCAAGCTCTTTCTGGAATCCCACTGGTTCCATCAATTACCTAGGACAGGCCTGTCTCAATGCATGGAGGGTGAGGGAGTAAAAAAGCAACCAGGAGTGATATATCCTTAGCATTGGATTAATACTAATATCCTACATTGTCAGATCACATCTCAACCACTCCAAGACAAAGAACAGATCTAATGTGCAGCCTCTGATATATATACAGTTGTCAATAAATTGGGTCAGATCCATGATTGCATGGTAGGTCATGTACTCTTGAGGCACCCCAGACTCAGTGCCCAGGTGATAGATTGAAATCCTCAAGAACCAATGGCCCTGGGAACTCTATTTCCAACCCAGTTCAGAATCTATCAGTTCAGGTAGCAGCAGAGAGAATGGTATACTAGCAGCATTCTGAATTATTACCTTAAACTAGAGCACCAGTTATCTGCAGAGCAGAGTCCTTGAAAGCCTATAACAACTCACAGGTGATAGCAGCTACTTCTCTTACATTTCCTGGGCAATTGGCTGGCGTGCACATTTCTGAGAGGGGACTCCTGGACCCTCCCCCCTTCTAGGCACATCAGGTCTCAGCAAGACATACCAGGTCAGCACTCCTCCAAAATAAGATTATGGGTAAGGAGCAGCTTTGTTATACAGTAACTTGGCAATCAGAAACATCAGTGGCAATTGACATCAATGGCCACTGTTGATCTGGTTCCCAGGCATTGAAGGTAGAAGCCAAGGACCAGATAGCAGGACTGCTTGTGACCTTCCCCCCTCCCCCCAGTGTTTATTCATCTCCATGTTGGATTACTGTAATTCACTTGGTATTGGGCCGATTTTTGAAAAAAAAAGTCAGAATCTAGTCCAGAATAAGTGTTACATCAAGTTATCAATCTTAGTCACAAAATAAATGACAGGTATGTATTTAATGGTGTGAGACATTCATTTTTTTCTTACCTTTGTATTGCATTAGGTTCACCAGGAAAGTGTACATATGATTGAGGTAACAAGCAGGTTGATTAATGAAACGGTAGCCAATCACCCAGAATGGGCCAAGTAAGTAATGCCATATCTGATAGGATTTAAATATTCTCTTCATTTTGATATTGATCATTATTGTGCTGGGTATGGAAAATGTGAGAAAGAGGTTGTAATTTATTTTTGGCCTATTGTTGAATTTTGAAAGCATTTGAAACCAATAGGTTATTGGCGTTAACCTTTGGATACTGTCTGAATATCAAATTACTATCTTACCACTTGTTATGTCAAATTAAGAAATTCATGTGCTTAGATTTCCTAACTATACAGGGAGAATTTTCTATCAATTAAATTATTTAAATTCTTCCTTGAATCCTAAAACAGAAGGGTTTTTCAGGTCAGATAATTATTCTATCTGATAAAGAATTCTGTTCTCATAGTGCTTGGTGATATGCCAGTAGGACACTTTGAAGCTGTTTTTTTTTACAATAGCATTTTCCTATTTATATATCTAGCACTCAAACCAAGGGAATACTTCACTGAAATAAACCATGTTCCAGCATTTTATCCACTTTTTTGCACCATGTATAGCATGGTGATTTGCAACATACCTTAAGCATGAACACCGTACCTGTTTGCTCTTCCTTAAATAAAATCTTTTATTAAGAAAATGCCAATTTATGTCAGCACCTTGACATGGATCTAGCCAGTTTTTCTCCTTAAATCTATTTTGCTGCAAATCTATAAGGACCTGCCTCAGCTAATTCTCCCAAGAAAGCAGAACTCTTGAAATTGGTATTGTTTCAAACAGGAACTTTTATTGAGAGTTAGTGATAGCAGGAGAGCAAAGCAAGATCTAAAGATTTCCTGCACAAATTGCTACATTAAAACTTTTGTTCACAAAACCCCACCCCATACCCATCTGTTCATGTCCAACCAATCCACAGGTGCGAAGTTGTTATGGGAACCAGAGCTGATAAGGCATATTAATTTCCTCTTTTCACACCCAAAGAGATACATCAAAGTTTAGAAAGAACAAAGTAGAAGAAATAGATCCATAAGGCCCCCTTCCAGCAGAGCAAAGTTTGCCTCCTCTCACTAGAATGGCAGAGCCCAGAAAAGAAAGCAAAGCCTCCCCCTCCCATTAGAATGGTAGAGCCCAGAAAAGAAACATTGAAGGGGATTCCAACATGCTCCCCCCCCCTTAAAAGAAGGAGAAATTTGTGCAGTAGCACAGCAGCCAAGGGATCACGGGGCTCTGCACCCTACGGCCAATTTCTGCCTGCTAGAGGACCCTAAATGGGCCTGAAGTTGCCCCATAGAGGCAACAAGGAAGGATGTCCCACCGATTGCGGAAAGACTGCGGCCAATCTGATCAGTTTGGGAAAAGCCCTCCAGAAACCAGCAGGAGAAAGGCTAGCTTAACTTCAGAGTCTAGCCCAAACTACAAGCAGCCCGAGCCCAAAAGCACTACTTTAAGCTGACTGTAAACAACATGTTTGGAACTGGGTAAGAACAGTGATTTTCTCTCTTCTACTTGAAAATTGATTTCCTGGGGGGGGGGGGGAAGAGAAAACCCCCAAGAAGCAAAAAGCCTTCGAAAATGAGAAGGGGGGGATCTTTGCCCCACTCTCCTACAGATGGAAGCGGCAAATTAAACTTTTCAGGGGGAATAGAAATATACTGAAATGTGACTTCCTGTTCCGGCAAGCAGTGTCATCGGCTGAGAGATTCGGGATGCTGAGCTCTTCAGCTGAGTTTCTTCCTGTTTGGAGACCCTAAATGGGCCAGAAGCCGCCCCGGAGAGGTGGCAATGAAGGAAGGTACTTCCAGGGACCTAGGAGAGACGGCGGTCTCTCCAATCGGTCCAGGAGAAGCCTCCCAGAAACCGACAGGAGAAAGGCTAGCTAACTCCATTGTCTAGCCCTAGTTGCAAGCAAATGGAAGTCAAGAAGCTCTACCTAAACTGATCGTAAACAGTGTGTTTGAAGCTGGGTAAGAACTAATTTTCTCTATCCTACTTATTTTCCTGAAAAAAAATAACTCCCAAGAAGCAAAAATACCTCCGAGAGTGAAAAAAGGGAGGGATTCTCCCCCCTTTTTTGGCTATTGGAAGCGGCGAATCTAACTCTTTAAGGAAGAAAAAAAGATTAAAGAACTGAAAAATGATCCAACACTGACACCTACTGGTGGATGAGGAGCTAAAACGCTTTTGTTTGTGGCCTTCAAAGTCTTAGTAAACACAGCTGCTCAGATAAAGTGGTATTTACAGAAACAATGGATGTTTTACAAGAGGAAATATATGATACGCTGCAATCCATTCAAAGGACAATGATTTTAAACCACAAAGAAATAAAAAACAACTTTGAACGTATACATCAACTTATCTCCAATTTAAGTTCACTTCAAAAAAAATCCTCAGGAGAACACAGCAGAGATGATTGAAGATAAATTAGAGGGAAAAGACTTAAAGATGGACTTTCACAAAATAGAAGAGTATGATTTAATTCAAGTGGAAGGAAAGACAACTTACACGTCAACATTACAAAATAAATTGGCAAATGCTCAGGACAGAGACATTGATTTACTTTCTACATCTACAGTAACACCTACGATCGTATGGGAAAACCTTTGGATTCAGCAAAGTATATTGATCAAGAAAGATTCTGGGTAAAGAAAAGAGATTAAGATGGAAACCAAGAAAAAAGATGATGGGACATACCAGAGAGAATATTTAAAAAAGAAACGTGTGTTTGAATATGATTAAAGAAATAGAAAAAATTTGAAACACACCATTCCAAGAGGAATGGAATCTATTAATAGGCACATTGAGCTGTGCCAGGCTCACCTTGCGTTAAGAACATGGGAGAGGCAACATCAGTACCCGGTTGGGAAAAGGGGATCCCATATCACCCCCCGAGCTGCGGTGCAGGAAGATGAGGGTGGGCATACTCCCCAACTGGTCTGGAAAAAGGAAGAGAGTGGAACTCCCTCAGCATACCAACCCCCTAGGGCACATCCTTTTGAAGGCCTTCATGGTGGTAACCCTGGGGGGCAGTCACCCATGAGCAGACCCACTGACCTCTCTGATCTTGCTCTACCATGCTTTGAGAGAATTGACACCCGGTTACGACCCGCACACACCTGGCAGCGCAACTGGGCGAATGTGCAAACAGAGAACGGCTTGCGACCTCCTGATCCACCTAGTCGAGACAAACCTGCTAACAACGATGGATTGCATAATGGAGCGTTCTTCCGTGACCAAGGTGCCCTACCCGGCAACTACGATGACTCAGCCGGTAGTGTGGGTCTGTTGGCGACTCATGTCGGTATGGGCAATGCACCCCTAGACCCCCCTCCATCCACCCCCCTTAGTGCTTCATGGACGCCGGCACACTGTCGGCAAGGGACAACCCATCGCGGAGCGATGGCACCCCCCTGTAGACGGGGAGCTTGGACCCGCTCCGCGACGCGTGCTGCGCTTGAGGCTGCGAGGGATGATTGTGGGGTTTCTGATGCATCTGGACGGCTTGGCTGCGGTCTCCGGCTTGCAGTGGATGGAGGAGAGCGAGAGACGCTTGAGGTGGTTGGGGACCGTGAGACGTCTTCCGAGAATGGACGGTTGTGCGGCCTCGCCGCCTCTCCTGCGTGTAGAGATGCTGAGCGGAGCAGAGTGGAGAGGGGTGGACGCCCCGCTTGTAAGCACGATGCACACCCCGTGGAGACTGGCGCAGGCGTCTATGACTCCATGGGCCTTCCTGGAGTGAAAAACGAACGGCGGCACCCCCCTCCCACTTGTGCAGCCTGGGGTAAAGGGTGTTTCCATCCCATAAGCCAGCCATACCCTCCACTGCCCTCCAGTTCGGAAGTAATCGCAGGATCAGTTCTCCGGGGAAAAGCATCTCCGGCGGAGGAGTGTGTTCATGAGAGGAGGACTGACTCTGAGACTGACAGTAGGAGCAGGAGCCTAACCACCAATGGCAAGGAAAGCAAAACTCTCGTTGACCGGCCACGCCCGATGACTAGGGCTTGGTGCCGGATGCAGAGCAATGGCCAGCTATAAGGGAACTTCTCCCGCCCTGTATGAACTACAGCCCTGAGGAAGTTGGCAGTTTGCCAACGAAAGCTAGGTCTTCAATTTTTGTAGATTTCTTTTAATAATTTTGTAGGTTTTAACCAGTATATGTCATGTTGGTTTTTACCATCCATCAAATATTTTTAGAGTCTCTTCTTCTCCTGGTGTTCTTTACTTCTTGTTGTGATATATATATATATATATATATATATATATATGAGTGCTTTTTTTTTTTTTGAACACCCTGTCAGCCTAAATATGGGAGAGAGAGAAGTCTTTTGCCTGCATCAGCTTAATCCAAAGCCATCCACAGGCAGCAGTCGCTTAACTGCGACATCATATATGTTTTTCAAAATTTGGAATGCTAACAAAGAATTAAGGGAGTACTGAGATAGCTATTTCTAACCTTGTTTGGTTTTCATCAGTCAG
>NW_015387799.1:107044-127241 GCF_001527695.2 Protobothrops mucrosquamatus | reverse complement strand
TGCAGTCGTTCTTTGATGTAGTCGCTTCTCCGCCGATCATTCTTCTTTCCACAGCGGTCCTAGATGTCATGCCATGAGGATGTACAGTTGTCTCGGGAGTGGGGTGGCTGTAGTCCTTCTCCAGTCCAAGCATTCCTCCATAGATCGTTCTTTTCTTTACGTGGGCCTTTGGCATGGCGTCTTGAAAACACATGCACGCCCCAGAGGTGGGGCAGTTGTATTTGCTCTCTTTGCATGTGTCCTCTAAGACATGTGGGGTTCTTCCTAATTGTGTACAGTGTGTTGGGGGGTATGGAGATTTCGATACATGTAGGGTGTTACTCACTCCATATGGCGGTTCTTTCCGATGGTAATCTCCTCGTGCGTCAGCGTGTGATGGTAACAATATCTCTTCTGTACTCCCCATATGGCTTAAGGAGCCCTTGTCATCGTGAACTGGCTTTTTAGTGCCGATGGTTTGCTCACTGATGGTAGACTCCTTGGTGTATGGAGAGCGCCTATCTACCCATGCAGCGTGCAGGTTTCTAAGTCGTTGTCCATTATTCTCATGATTGTCAGTTGTACGTGACAGATGGGGGGTCTCTCTCCTCAATTTCTCCTTCCCATTGATGGACCATATCATTGGGTCATTCCCTTCGTGGCAGTTTGGTTTTTCTCTCCCATGCTCTCAGCGCTAGATGTGCGGGGCACAGCTCTATATGTCGATTGATAGATTTATCGTCCGAGAACCAAGCCTCTTTTAGTAGTCTACCACTCCTTGTACTGTCGCTGGCAATCACCCTTACATCATTGAAATCAAATCTATGTCCAGTTTCTGCCATGTGTGCTAATATTTGAGAGTACTGCTCTCCTCTCTTTATGGCCAGTTTGTGTTCATGGACTCGTGTTTTGACCCTTTTAGAAGTCTCACCCACATATAAGAATAGAATGGGAGAGCAGCTTGGGGATGTGAGAAGTACAGCTGACCAGAACGAAGTCAGACATGGGCATAGAGAGTGTGGGGAGAGTGGTGAACCCACAGATATAAGGCACCCTAAAATACCTAATGGGAAAGAACACCCCATAAGTCTGAGAGCCATAAGTGATCGTAACATGATTAAAGACACATCCACCTTGGGAGCAAGAAAAAGGGAATACTCGAGAGTAGGAAAAGCAAGCAGCAGTAATCCAGCCAACACTACAGAAGCCACAACTATAGAGTTGAATGGCTGGCTGGGCCCAGTAACAAGATCTATGAGTCGGGGCATCAACATCACTTCATCTATAAAGGGGCCCTCCCACTGACCAACATACACCCTGATGACGTTGATAGATATTCAACGAAAGCTAGGTTTTTAAATATTTATTAAAACTTCTTTGGTTTTAACTCTTCCTGGTGTTTTAGTGTCGTTGTACAGCTTTTAACACACACACACACACACACACATATATATATATAAGTGAATTAGAGTTAAGGGATTAGATGACTAGATTTATTGAATAGAATGTCTAAAGATTAAATGTATTCTTAACTATGATTAAAAAGAATAAGAAATTTGAGAAAATAAATACTATTAATCTAGGAGGGATATATATTCTAAGTATTATATTATTTCCTAGGTTCTGTTATTACTGCTCTCTTCTCTTCTTTTTTATTTTTTGTTTCTTTTTCATTCTTTTTTCTTTTTCCACTCTTTTTTTATTCTTATATCCATTACTTAAGAAACGTAAAAATGTGAGATAGCTTATATGGAAAAAATAGAATTAAGTCTGTCAACATAAATATAACTAATCGCTGAGAAAACCTTTACCAGTAAGAATATTCAGAAGTTGGCGGGAGAAATAAACTAAAATAAGGATTGTAACAGGATCGATGATAAGGCACAAATGACTGAAAAGAAAAGAAATGTATTAATATGATGATTATTGTTTAGGAATATTGGAATACTCTAAGAAGGATGAAATTTTTTAGATATTTAAAGGTGACTGAACTTAAGAAAAGTATATATATATATATACATATAAAATGCTTTGAATTAGAGTTAATGGATTAGATGATTAGATTTATTGAATAGAATGTCTAAGGATTAAATATATTCTTAACTATGATTAAAAAGAATAAGAATTTCGAGAAAATAAATACTATTAATCTAGGAGGGATATATATTTTAAGTACTATGTTATTTCTTATGTTCTGTTATTACTGCTTTCTTCTCTTCTTTTTTATTTTTTATTTCTTTTTTAATCTTCTTCTTTTCCCCTTTCTTTTTACTCTTATATTTAATATTCAAGAAACGTAAAAATGTGAGATGGCTTATATGGAAAAAATAGAATCAAGTCTGTCAATGTAAATGTAACTAATCGCTGAGAAAACCTTTACCAGTAAAAATATTTAGAATTTGGTGGGAGAAATAAACTAAAATAAGGATTGTAACAGGATTGATGATAAGGCAATCCAAATGAATGGAAAGAAAAGAAATGTATTAATATGATGTTTAGTTTTTAGGAATATTGGAAAAAATATATACTAAATTGTCATTTATTAAAACAACAAGAATTGTATCAACGAAATGTCTGCAAAAAAGGATGTTTCGGGGAAAGAGGAAAGTAAACAAAATTAATATATGGAATACAGATTATAGAAATTAATTGTTAAGAACTGTTTTTACAAATGTAACCCAGACATCACACTGTTTACCAACTATTGAATGACTTATGCTTGTGTAAAAAATTAATAAAAAATATAATAAAAAAAGAAATATACTGAAATGAATATAAGTCTTAATTTGGATAAGTTTGAAATCGGTGGTATCTGTTAAGATTTTCCTTTTATATCATGAAAATAGAAGTAAATAATTGTCTATTACTGAAATAACTGACATCTAGTGGTGGATGAAAATATACAACAGCAGTTGCTTTATTACAGGGACTGGCCAAGCCCAGGAAAAGATAACTTGGTTTTGGTGACCTTCAGTATCTTAATAACAGAGAACAGCTGTGACAAAAAAGAAATAAAATTTTGGGCTATCTACAAAGTTAGAATTATAAACTCTAAAAAAAAAAAAAGAATTGACCTTTCTGGATTACAAATACCAACTTAACAGTGACTCTAAAGCTGTTTGCAGAAAAAGGAAAATGCTGATTTTTAGCTATCATGGAAAACCAGAGATCTGCAGAAAGAATATACCAAGAAAAAACAAATACTTTCCAGAAGGAGATCTATGCTATATTGCAACTAATCCAAACAACAATTATCTCAAACCATGAGAAAATTAAAAATAACTTTGAAAATATAAATGAACACATCTCCAATTTAACTTTACAACACAAAAATTCTCAAAAAATAAAAACAGAGTGAGCAGAAAAAACAGACAACTGAATACGAGACAGAGGAGAATGATTTCAAGATGGAACTTAACAATAGAAGAAAGTATGACTTAACTCAGATGGAAAAAAAACTTACAGGAAATACTGGACATGGAAAAGATAACCTATATCCTAATATTACAAAATAAGTGAGGACAAAAAAAAAGATTTGACAAAATGGATTCTTCCAGGAGAACTACGAGAACTTGAGAGACAAAAAATGATAAATAAAATCAAGAAAGAAAGAAAGGAAAAGATTCTCAATGAATACGAAGGAGCAAAACCTTCCTACAAAAAGATCTTACCTGTTTTGCCTTTTGTACCTGCATCAACACTTTTAAGATTATGGAAAGATTCTTTGATTCAGAGAAGCATATTGTTCAGGAAAGATGTTTGGCAAAAAAGAGAGAGTCTAAAGTGAGAATTAAGAAATTAGATGATGGGATTTACCAGAGGGAATATTTAAAAAATAAACATCTGTTTGAATATGGTTAAAGAAATAGAAAGATTTTGGATATAAATGAAGATTAGTTTAAGAGGGATGAACCCCTCAACATAGTATTTTTTCTTTCTTTTTTCTTTGTGTTTTGCTTTTTGACATGAGAAATATAAAAATGTTGGGATGGTTTATATAAAAGAAATGTTTTCTCTGGTTTTCTCTCTCTCTTTTTAAGATATGAGAAATGTAAAAGTGTTGGGATGGCTTGTATAAGAAAAAAGACTTAAATACTTAAGTGTAACTAATTTTGAAAAAATCTTAACCAGTAAGAATGCTTTGAATATTGAGGGGAAAACAAATTTAAATAAGAATTCTGTAAACAGGATCTACGATGAGGCAATTAAAAAAGAAGCTTTATATTGATTTGGTTATTATTTGCAGAAACATGAGAAAAATATCTATATTTAATTGTCATTTATTCAAATAAGAACTGTATTAATTTAAGGTTGGCAAAAGAGAATATTATTGGAAGAAGAGAAAATCAAGCAAAGCCATTATATGGACTATAGAATTATAGAAATTAATTGTAATTGATTGTTTTTTAAATACTAACCCAGACAACATGCTGTTTACCAAATGTTAAGGTGATTATGTTAAAAATCAATAAAACATATTTTTTTAAAAAGGAGAAATCTGTCTGGAGAGAGAGAAAAAATAAAATAGGGAGGAAAGAAAAAGATTAGGTTAATCATGTTTGTCTGGGTAACGAGCATGAAAACATTTGAGCGGTTTAGGGGCTCTAACATGTTTTTTATGAACCCATTCATTTTTTGAGGTTGGGTGATTTTCCATTTTCCAGGCCACTAGGTACTGTGCAGCCCCATGGTGTTTGCGTGAAATCTAAGATCTCCTTAATTTCAAAGTGTTGTTCATTCTCTACCATGATGGATAGAGGTGCAGGGGGAACTGCTGGCCTTAAAGGCAAGGTAATTTCAGATTTTAACAGGCTGCAGTGGAATATGAGGTGGATTTGCCTTAAGAATTTTGGGAGTTCCAGCTCCACTGTGATAGGGTTTATGATGCGTTTTATTGGGAATGGATCCACAAATTTGGGCCCCAGTTTTTTTGAGGGCTGCAATGACTGAAGGAACCTAGTAGACAGGTATACCCGGTCTCCTATTTTGAAGTTTAGGTTCCAACCTTTTCTTCTCTGCCTGAGCCTTATAAGCTGCTCTGGCTTTATCTAAGACTTTTCTGACTACTGGCCAGGTGTTCTGCAACTACTTAATCAATTCCTTAAGGGAAAGGATGGTGGGCTCATTATTTGACAATTTGGGCATGGGGTTGAAAACTTGGCTTGTGGAACTTGAAAAGGAGTGAATCTTGTGCTAGAATGGACCGCACTGTTGTATGTTACTTCAGCAAATGGCAGGAGGTCGGTCCAGTTGTCCTGTTTATAGTTGATAAAACATTGCAGGTACTGCTCCAATACTGAGTTTGTTTGTTCTGTCCCACCATTTGTTTGAGGATGATGACTAGATGACAGCCCCTGGTCTGTACCCAAAAGGTCCAAAAATGTCCTCCAGAACTTTGAGGTGAATTGGACCCCCCTGTCAGAGATTATGTGCTGCAGGGCTCCATGCAAACAATAGATATGGTGGAACATCTTTGCCAAAATCTTTGCCATTCGTATTTTTGGGCAAGGGATGAAATGGACCTATTTTGAAAACAGGACAGTCACCACCCAAATAATGGTATTTCCACCACTCTCAGGTAGTTCTACAATAAAATCCATAGAGATCTCTCTCCAGGATGCTGAAGAGTTTGTGACTGGTTGCAAAAGCCCAGGTGTTTTTTCTTCCCTTCATTTTGCTGCTGCACAGTTAGGGCAGCTGGCGACATAACCCTCCACATCTTTCTTAATGGAGGGCTACCAAAACTGTCACTTTAAGAGGTGTAACGTTTTCACGAATCCAAAGTGCCCATCCGCTTTGGAGTCATGGCAGGTTTGCATAGTCCATAGTCTCTGGCTGGCTGGCACATATAATTTCCCCCTTACCCATGCAAGGCCATCTCACATGGAACAGAGGTTTTGTGGTTAAAGAATCAGTCGTCTTTGTCCAACGCTTATTTGAATTCAGATGTGACAGTCGTGTCTAGCAGGGGTCACTGGTGCTGCTAGCTGCTGCACAAGAAGCATGGGTTTAACTATTTCTGTCTTTACACTGTTATATTGCGGTAATTTTGATAAGGCATCTGCTAGGAAGATTTTTCCCACTGGCAGATAGCATGGAGTAAAATTGAACTGTTGGAAGTACTATGCCCATCAGGCCTGTTTGGGGGACAGTTTCCTTGGGGTTTTCAGTGCTTCCAGGTTTTTATGATCTGTCCAGACCTGGAAGGGAATTTTGCTGCCCTCTAGGAAATGCCTCCAGGTGAGAAGAGCCCACCTCATGGCGTAAGTCTCCTTCTCCCACACTGCCCAATATTGTTCTGTCTCAGTTAGCTTTCTTGAGGTGTAAGCACAGGATTGTAGTTTTTCTTGTTTGTTGTCTTGAAGTAAAACTGCCCCCACCGCCACATTGCTTGCATCAGCCTGAATAACAAACGGTCTCTCTGGGTCTGGATGCTTCAGACCCGGCTCTGCAGAAAAAAAATCTTTTTAATTTCTTGAATGCGGCTTGGCATTTCATGGTCCACTTTAGCAGCTGACTGGGCTTCGGCTTGTCCCCTTGGTTTTGGGGCTGGGTGGAACTCCATGACCTCCATGCTTTTGAGGGCTGAATCTTTCAGGCGCTGAGTGGCTCTCATCAGCTTCCCTCCAGGTAGACGCTCTCGCTTCTTTGTGGGGGTTGTGCACTCCAGGGCACAATGACCTTCCTTGCCACATTTGAAGCAGGAGGTCGAGCACGACTAAGTTGTCATGGGTCTGGGTATCTCTCCTTTCTTTTCCAAGTTTCCCCCTATCTATATGGGTTGCAATTCTGGTTAATCTCTGCTTCTTCAGCCAGGATGCACCAGTCATGTAGACAAACAGGGGTCCTGCAGGCAATGTAGGCATGTATGTCCTCCGGCCAATTAAGGCGACATGCCAGATATTGGAACTCCTCCATGTATTTGGCTACGGGTCAGCATCCTTGCCTGACTGTTTTTGTGTGGTCTCACGCCTTCCTGTCAACTAAGTGGTCTTCAAACCGCTGTCTCAGGGCTGACATAAAGCGATTGAAATTCCATAGCTCTGGGGCATTTGAGTTGTGCAGGGTCACCATCCACTGGGTGGCAGCTTCTTCCAGGGCCAGGGCCATGACCCTGACCCTAGATTCCTCACTAGGGATAGTTCTTCCATACACCTGCATGTAGGTGAGGATGTGGGTGAGGAAGAATCCTAATTGCTGGGGGTCCCCATCAAATTTCACAGGGGAATCAGCTTTGGCTTGGATTCAGGCTGCGGGATTCTTCCTCTTGTGGCTTGAGGAAGATTGGCTCCGAGGGCCTGGTTGGCTGAGAGGCAGCTGGAATAGTCGCTGCTGTCCTGGTGGAGCTCGTCACTCCAGCTGCTGCCTCAGTGATTACGGCCTCAACTTTGCTTCCCCCAACTTTTTCGAGCTGTTCCTCACTTCTCCCTCTGCGACATCCAGATTTTGCCTTTACATCCTGGAACACCTCTACCATGAAATGCATCACTCGCTTCAGGATCTGGTCTATTGGATCCAGTTCTCCCTCAGCTTCTTCATCATCAGAGAGCAGTTCCATCTCGCGCCTCCAGCCTGTTTTTGGCTGCCCCGGGTGAAGGTTACACGCTGGGCTCTTCTGTCCCAATCTTCCTTTTCCCTGTGCCAAACGACCACCTTGACCTGGTGGATTCCTCCATGGCGCCTGTTTCTTCCACCCATTCAGATGGGCTCTCCTCGGCATGAATCTTTTTTTAAAAAAATATTTTATTAGGTTTTATATAAATGAGGAAAAAATAGGGTCAATATGGGTATGGGGAGGGAAGGGGATGGGGGGTTTGGGATGGAATAAGGGTAGGTACAGTAGTTGGATAACCCCCAACATTAATCTCATACTTTAACAAACAAGTTACCGTCCGGATCAAAATATTAAATAAACATAATTTATATCATAATCAACAATTATTAGATTAAATATAACCATATTACTAAAAATTAATAAACAAATAAAATTCCTCTAAATAGATAAACATAATTAGTAAAATCTCAAATAGTCATAATTGTCAGCATTAGCAATTAAAAGTCACTAAAAATAAAGATGTTAAAACTAAACTAAACTAAAACTTAGTTAAAAATTTATCATCTATTCTATAATTTTAAGTTCTTTTCACATTCTAACGTGTCTCTAACCATTGATAAATTTTTTCCCAAGTTTTAAAATAAACTGAATCATCTTTCTCTTTCATCTCCAATGTTAATCTATCCATTTCTGCACAATCTAAAATTTGAGTAATTATAGCCTGGTCAGATGGTAGATTTTCATTTTTCCAAAATTGAGCAAATACTATTCTTGCAGCTATTAAAACATGTAATATTAAGTAGTCATTCTCTTTACCATAATTAGGTCTTAGTATTCCTAGCAAAAACAATTCCGGTTTAAATTCTATCTGTATTTTCGTCATCTTTTCCAGCCATCTATGAATCTTAAACCAATATTTCTTTGCATTAGGGCATATCCACCAGGCATGATAATAAGTGCCTGGCTGTTGTTTACATTTCCAACAAATATTCGATACATTTTTAAACATTTTCGTTAAATGAACTGGTGTCATATGCCATCTATAAAACATCTTATATAAATTTTCTTTATATGTTACTGCTTTGGTAAGCTTAATATTTTTATCCCAACGTTTTTGCCAGTCTTCTAAGTCTATAGAATATCCAAAATTCTTTGCCCATACTGTCATTGTTTCTTTTACTTGTTCTTCTTCCATCTTCCAATTTAGCAGAAATGTATAAAGTTTCTTAATCAAGTTCTCATCCGTTTTTAACAAAATTTTGTCTAATGGAGTCTGTTCTTTATAAAATCCCATTAATTTTATATCTTTTTCATATCTTGTTTGAATTTGCAAATAGGACCACCATGTTAAGTCAATACCTTGTTGTTGAAGAGCTTGCCTATCTTTAAGTTTTCCATCTTTATCCAAAATATCTTTATAACTAACCAGTTTGTCATAATTAATCAAGTTTGGATAAGCAAGTGCTTCCATTGTTGAAAGCCATTCAGGTATTTTCATATACATTTTATGTCTGATTTTCTCCCATTCTGAATGTAATACGTTTCTTATGGCATGATTTTGAAAATATTTATGTGCTTTAGTTTTCTCGTACCATATAAAGGCATGCCAACCTAGTTGAAGATCGTGTCCCTCTAGATAAAGCAATCTTTTATTTCTCAATGTAATCCATTCTTTAAGCCAAAGCAAAATAGCTGCTTGATAATAAAGTCTCCAATCCGGGAGTCCAAAATCTCCTTTGTCTTTAGAGTCTTGTAAAAGTTTACATTTAATTCTAGCTTTCTTTCTTTGCCATATAAATCTTAATATTATTGCATTTAGAATGTCAAAAAATTTCTTACTCAGTTTAACAGGAACTGTTTGGAATAGAAAAATTAGCTTTGGTAAGATATTCATCCTAACAGTCACTATTCTTCCTAGCAGTGATAGTTGCAGATTTCCACACTTTTCCAAGTCTTTTTATTTGTTTCATTACTCTCTCATAATTATCTTCTTTTAATGTTGTGTATTTTGCAGTTAGATAAATGCCCAAATATTTAACTTTTTTAGCTATTTGAAGGTTTGTCATTTTGGCAAGTTGGATTTTCTGTTTGTCTGTTAGATTTTTTGTTAATACTTTAGTCTTTTCCCTATTTATTTTCAGTCCAGCCACTTCTCCAAATTTCTCAATTTTCTGCAAGTTTAACGACTGTTTCCAGTGGCTCCTCTAAAATAAAAACCAAATCATCCGCAAAAGCCTGTAATTTATATTTCTGGTCTTTAATCTCCAATCCTTTAATTTCCGTATCTTGTCTAATATTTCTAGTCAATACCTCTAGTGTAAGAATAAATAACAAGGGGGACAGTGGACATCCCTGTCTAGTACCTTTTTAAATATCAAATCCATCTGTATAGTCTCCATTTAAAAGTATTCTTGCTGTTTGTTTCTTATAAATTGCTTGAATTGCTTTAATAAAATTCTCACCAAAATCCATTTCTTGAAACTGTTGAAACATAAATTATCAAAAGCTTTTTGTGCATCAAGGAATATAAGTGCCATCTGGTTCCCTGGATGATTTTCATAATATTCCAAGACATTTAAAATAATCCTCAAGTTGTTCTTTATCTGTCTTTTTGGGAGGAAACCATTTTGATCTTAGTGGATAAATTTAGTCAAAAAAAATTTCATTCTTTCTGCCATTATTGCAGCAAAGATTTTATAATCCACGTTTAATAGTGATATTGGTCTATAATTTTTAATTTGTGTAAGATCAGTATCTTCTTTAGGTATCAAAGTAATATTAGCTTCAGTCCATGAATTCGGTATTTTTGTCTGTGTAAAAATTTCATTACATAAATCTTTCAAGATTGGAGTTATAGTATCTTGTAACGCTACATAAAATTCTGCAGGAAGTCCATCAGGTCCCGGTGTTTTATCTTTCTTTTGCTTTTTTATTGCCTCTGTAATCTCCATCATTGATATCTTCTCGTTCAACCTCTGTCGCACATTCTCAGGAACCTTTGGGAGATTTGCTTCTTTTAAGTAATCCTGAATTACCTCTTTGGGGACCACCTCTGCCTTATAAAGTGTCTCATAGTAAAAACCTTGATGATTTTTTTCATTAGCTCATTATGACAATGTAGCTCACCCTTTGAGTCCCATAACTTACTTATTAATCTTTTTTCTCTTTCTTTTTTCAGTCTATATGCAAGCCATCTCCCCGGTTTGTTAGCATTTTCAAAAAAATTCTGTTTAGTTTGTTTAATCTGTTGTGCCAGTATATCCATCTCAAGTAAATTTAATTTGTGTTTTATTAATTCCATTTGTGTCTTCAGCTTTTTCTTTTGCAGATTGATTTGTAACTCAGATTCCAAAATACTAAGTTGTTCTTTCAATCTATGCTGTGTTTGTTTCTTTTCTTTATTCTTTTTGGCAACATAGGTTATAGCCAAACCTCTAAAGTATGCTTTTGCTGTGTCCCATACAGTTTGAGTAAAAATTTCTTCTTTTTTATTAATTTTTTAAAAAATTCCATTTCTTTTGTTGCAAATTGTACAAATTCCTTTTCCTTCAAAATTGATTTATTTAAGAACCATCTCGGTCTTTTCCTAAATCCTTTCCAAATCATTTTAATTGGGTTATGATCTGCCCAAATATTCGGTTCTATTTCAATTTCTTGTATCATAGTCTTTAAATCATAAGAAGTCCATATCATATCAATTCTTGACCACAATTTATGTCTATTGGAGTAAAAAGTATATTGTGCTTTTTCCAGGTTCATCTCTCTCCATATATCCTGTATATAGAGTTCATCTTTCATTTTTAAAAAGGTTTAGGTAAAATATTTCTTCCCTTTTTCCCTTGTTTGTAACTGTTATAGTCTCGTACCGGATCAGCAATTGCATTAAAATCTCCAAGAATACAAAGGTTATGATAATTTAAGTCCACTAGTTTGTCATATAATTGCTGAAAAAATTGATCTTGTTTCTCATTAGGAGCATATATCGCAACCATCAATATTTGTTTTTGGTTCCATGTAATCTCCACCATTAATATTCTTCCCTCTTCATCAACATAAATTTGTTTTGGGTTCATCTTTTCTTTTATGTATAAAACTATCCCTCTTTTCTTTTGTAATGCCAAAGAGAAATAGAGTTTACCTAGTTTTGGTTGTTCTAAAATTCTAACATGTTGTCTCTTAATATGTGTCTCTTGGAGGCAAATTATATCCATTTTTAACTTTACAGTCTATGAAATATTTTACTCCTTTTTGATGGGGAGTTAAGACCATTTATATTTGTTGAAAAGATTCCGATTTCCTCCATAATTTCAATTATGTCAGGCTCTCAATTTTCTAGGAGAGCTTATCTGTCTCTGATCTTTGGGTCTAACATCTTCCTCTGATTGAGTCTTTTTGGGCACTTCCTCCTCCGTTTGCATTGATGTTTCTGCAGTCATTTCCTATGGTTTCTTAGGTTCCGCCTCGCCTTTTTCCAAAAAGGCTCTATGATTGTCAAAAAATTCATCTGCTTGGAGCGGAGTACTCACTCGATATCTTTTTGAGTCCCAAAAAATTAATAATCCTTCTGGGATCAACCATCTAAAATTCACTCCTCTACTGATCAATTTCCTTGTTAAGAATTGATATTTTCTTCGAGCTTCTCTTATTCTTCTAGGAACTTGTTTGAGAACTACCAATTCTTTGTCTTTATATTTCAGTGGTTGATCCCTTACTGCTCTCAAGATCTCATCTCATACTGCTCTTTTATTGAATCTAACAAGGACCTCCCTAGGCACTCTGTTTCTTCTTGCATAATTTGAATTAACTTTAAAAACCTGATCCAATTCTCTTTTCATTTGATCCATTTCCGTTCCGAGCAGATCCGCCAGAAATTCACTCATCAGTACTAACAGGTTCTCATTTTTCTCTTCTATCATATTTTGAAATCTTAAAAAATATGATGCCCTTTCCATCTCCATTGTAGCCATACTTTCTTCCAGTTCCGCATTAGATTGCGCCAATCTCTGATTTTCATCTTGGAGAGCTTCTAATTTCTGATCCACTACTACTGACTTGTCTTCTATTTTTTGCATTCTTTGTTGAGTCTCTGTCATCGCCTGTTGAAAAGCTTCCATTTTTTGATCCATCTTAAACAGATCATTTTTCAAATCTTCATAATTTTTTTCAAGATCTTTTTTCATTTCCATTTTAGAGTCTACAATTGCCTGGAGAATGGCTTGGGTATCCTTTTGTTGAGTATCCTTTTGTAAGAATGTTGTAATCGATTTTTGAGGCGCTGGACTCACTGAGGTTGATGCAGGAGCCCAGGAGCCCTTCCTCACCTCTTTTGCCAAATTTGAAACACTCATCTTCTAATTATTGTATTTTTCTATAATCCAATATCAAGCCTGATGTCCAATTTATTTGTAACCCAATGATAGGGCCCGATGGCCAATTATAATCCACCAAATATCTCAGGAAAGGAAAATAAAAGGAATTATAATCCAATGCCCTCCTATTATCAGGAGACAAGGCCAAAGATAATTTAAAAAAAAAAAACAAAAGCCAGAGAAAAATAAAAGTAAAAATAAAAATATCCAATAAAAATATTGTCAAAAGGCAGGGAAAGGTATAAAAAGGAATACAGAGTCTCTAAGAAAAAAGCAAAAAAGAAGAGCATATACAAGTATGTTTATATCCAAACAGCAGGACTAACAAAAAGGGAACAGAAAAAAGACAGTATCCAATTTATAGTCCAGTTAGAGACTTACAGATCTTCTTTTGTAGTTTCCCTTATTTTGAAACATATGCAGCAGATAAAAAAAAACAGACACAAAAAGAGAAGGAAAAGAAACAATCTCTCTTAATAACCTCTAAGAGAGATAGGAATGTCTGGGCATATAGCCAAGTGTCTGGGCATTGAGCCAAACTCTGCAGCTGAATATACAAGATTAGTAAAAAGAAACAAAGGAGAAAAGTTACAAAATAACCACCAGGGGACGCTGTTTCTTTCCCCCACCATTTAGATAGGGAGAAAGAAAGAAAAAGTTCCAACAGTAAATACACAAAATTAAAGTTCTCAAAAAGAGCAATTAAGGTGGCTTTTCCCAAATAAAATGTTAATATATCTTCTTTTCCCTCTATGATGAAACAAGCTGATTCCTTCAATTTGACTTCAATTGAAAAGTTTTCAAAAGTTTTAGAACAGCGCTTAAACCGCCACTTTTCGGGAGGGGGGTAGCAAAAATCCCCTCCTCCCCCCTTTAGGCTTCCAGCTTTACTTTAAAGGCAGGCAATTTTCTCAAAGGTCCACTTTGCAGCAAGGACAAATATCATCTCACCCGGACCAGTTGCTTGTTTCCTGAAACAGCTGTCTTCTGTCTCCGATGATCTGCTGGTGATGGCGGCAAACGCGAAGCTCTCCACCTTTCTCTCGCTGGTTCCAGAGGCTATTTTGGGTTTGGAGAGCCGGCTACCATCGGCTCCCTTTCCTCAAAAATTCACCTCTTGGTGGCCACCCTTCCAGGGTGGCATTCAGCCCAAATGGGCCTGCCAGCGACAGAAATTCGGACCCTGGGAACGGAGAGTCGTTTCCCAGGGTCTACAGCCAACGACGTCACCGGAAATCCCCCTCAACGTGAATCTTGTTGGCAAGCTCTTCTCTGCATTCGGAGTCATCCTGCTCGCTGTCAGAGAGTGACAGCGTGCATGGTCCCCACGGTAGGATGGATGCCTCTCTGTGTTGACCACTTTGCAGATCTTGTTTAATGCAAGGACTGCCTCAGCTAATTCTCCCAAGAAAGCAGAACTTTTGAAATTGGCATTGTTTCAAACAGGAACTTTTATTGAGAATTAGTGATAGCAGGAGAGCAAAGTAAGATCTAAAGTTTTCCCATGCGAATTGCTACATTAAAGCTTTTGTTCACAAAAACCCCACCCCAAAGCCCAACTATCCAGTTTGCATCCAACCAATCCACAGATGCGAAGTTGTTATGGGAATCAGAGCTGATATAGGACAGTTCCCAGGCACTTCACCGACTCTCGCAACGGAGTGGAGATAAGGCAGATGACCCCTGTCACAATACTTTCCCCTTTTCATACCCAAAGAGATACATCAAAATTTAGAAAGAACAAAGGAGAGTAAATACATCCACAGTAGAACAAAGTCTCCCCCCTCCCACTAAAATGGCAGAGCCCCAAAAAGAAACATTGAAGGCGATTCTGACAATATCTTTATATTTCATTTTCTGTATTGAAAAGTTCTACCTTTTCTCATGTTGTTTCAGACTTTTTATCATTTTGACTGTCCTTTCCTGTACTTTGACACTTCTGCAATATCAGTTTTGAGATGCACCTAAGACAGTTACATATAATTTGCAGAATATAAATTACGTTAGGAGCTCACTATTTTTGTACTGTTTTCTTTTTTAAGTGGTTTAATTTTTGTGAAACTTGAATTGCTATATAGTAAACCATTTTAAACTTCTCCAGATATAAGGGCTACAATAGAAATGAACTAATTGAAATTCTATACATCTCAGTATGGTTGTTCTATTTGTTTTATTTGAGCATTACAATATTTGTAGTTTCTAAATCTTTTCTGATTGTTCTCAAACATATTTCACCTCTGCACTATAGCCTTATACTGAGTCAATATTTTCCTAGAACTATCTATCACAATTACTCAGGATACATGTGAACAGACAATATTGTTTAACAAAGGCAATAGTTGAAATAAATGAAATGCTCTCAGCCGAGACATATCTTTCAAAATATTCTAGTCCAGCTTCTATTTAAACATATCTAATCCATGCTTAATTGGTTTCTTAATCAGAATATTATGAGGTGCTGTTTCAAATGTTTTACTGAAATCAAGACATTTATATCATTTTCAGAGTTAACCACAAAATTAACCAATCCAAAAATGAGAAAAATTATCCTGGAAAGACAAATCTATGGTGATTTTACATTGTTTTCTAAGTACTTGCAGATGAATATTGTCTACTCTAAAATCTTCCATGACAGAGAACTAAAATTGTTAAACACTATAAATGACACTGCATTGGAGCAATTGTTGATTGATCTAACCAGTATTCAGGACTTATTGAGAGAAATGTATGTAGTTGTCCTGATTGGGCATAGTGACCATAATACAATAAAATTTAACATTCAGAGAAACAATAATCTATATGTTAAGTCCCAAGGTCACAAAATTGAAAAGACTGGTAAAAAAGAAACTTCAATCGATGGTTGAAAGGGCATACTCCCTCCATGCAGTTTGGCTGTTGTTTAACAACAATAGTAAAGGGTCAGATACAATGTATTCCTGAAATTATAAAATAGTACAGAAACAGGCCTACATGGTTTACTAGTGTAAAAAAAGCTATAAAGAACATAAAAGTATTATTTAGAAAGTGGAAGACCTATTCTGATAAATAAAACAAAAAAGCATGAATAAAAAAGGATGAATTTTTTGAAAAGAATTTCAAAGCCAGAGCGAAGGAGGCAAAAAGTAATTTTGAGGAGTATATTGCCAAAACTGAAGGCAATTAATAAAACATTCTTCAAATACAATAGAAGTGGGAAACCTAACCAGCCATTGGGCTCTTGGATGAAGAAACACTCAAACGTGCTAACAGCAGGAAAGGAAATTGCATTTTCTCCTCCAGAATCTACCTCTTTTTCCAAAAGAGAAAATTCTAGCAAAGCCAGCAGATTCTAGAATAATTGGCCATACCACATGACCGTGGCCATGTCACTTCGATTCCCCCACTACAGCTGACCGCAGATGTTCATCCTCAGCTACCCCTCCGCTGGCACTCCTCTCCGCCCCTTCGTCCTGGATAATTTGCCAAGGGATACTTGTCCCCAGCCAATTCATAGGGCAGGACAATTAGCTGTGTGTCCAGCAGCCAATCCACGCACCAAGGAGTGGACCTCTGCCTTGGATGCAGTCCCATCGACTTGGCTTCCTGAAGTGCTCGAATTCCTTCTCCTGCATTTGGAATGGGCCACAATAGAGTGGAGGGAGAGATTCTCTTCACCTTGCTGGAAAACTTCTCATGGTCCTTGCCCGGTATGGGAGGGGGTGAGGGATGGGGGGGAGAAAATGTGGAGAATTGGGATTTGGGGCTCCACACTCTTCACCAAGAAGTGGATCTCAGGGGGCTTTAATTGTCCACATTGAAGTTCTTTCAACCTTCAGAACTCTGCTTGCAGCAGCAAAGAAAGCTAACCCTAAAGGGTATTTTATTCCCCTCCCTCCCCACAAGACAATCTCACTTTGCATTCACGTGACACATGCTACCCAACAAAGGAGCTGGGCAGCGATTGAAGGACAGCGGAAGGGGGCAGTCCACCACAAGCTGGGGAATTGCAAATTACCAAGCCAGGGTTGGAGAAGTAGCCGGGATAGAGTAATGAGAGATAGATTTTTTTTTCTTTTAAAGCAGTGGTTCTCAACCTTCCTAATGCCGCAACCCTTTAATACAGTTTCTCATGTTGTAGTGACCCCCAACCATAAAATTATTTTCGTTGCTACTTCATAACTGTAATTTTGCTACTGTTATGAATCGTAATGTAAATATCTGATATGCAGGATGTATTTTCATTGTTACAAATTGAACATAATTAAAGCATAGTGATTAATCCCAAAAACAATATGTAATTATATATTGTAAAATGTTTATTTCTAATTACAAATAAATGAAATTTTGTCTTGAAGCATGGTGTAGCATGGGTAACAGTCTTAATATAACAACAGTAAACTACATTGCTACATTTTGTGACAGTATGCGTAAAAAGCCAACCCACAGGTTGAGAACCGCTGGTTTAATGCATCCAGCAGTAAACTAAAACAGGGGAGGGGGCTGGCTTTGCACGGCATCTAATCCCCTCCCTGCAAAAGAAAAAAAAACGAAGCCTAAAATGATGGCCAATAACTTTAGCAAATAACACAAATAGAGTCAGCAGGATCCTGTCTCGGACGGAGACCAACTGGGTTAATGTGAAAGAGTTTTTACCAGAGAATCCTCAAGGATAAAGAGATTCTGCCTTAGGTATAGGTCTCCAGGTGGGATAGATTTGGCTGGGGGGGTGTGTGTGGAGAGGGAATTTCAACAAAAGCCTCCCAATCTTAAACCCTCAGACCTCTCCAAAGGGTTTTTTCCTGAAACTCATGAGATCTTTTTCTCATTTTACATTCTCTTCCTGATGGAAAGAAACTATTTTCTAAAATAAGTAGGCTTGTTTTTTCTCTCCAGAAAAAGTAAGGTGGAGAGAGCCTGGACTGGAAAAAACAAGGGGGATCACACAGTCTGAATCTGGCAGAAGTCTGGGTATGCTGCCTTCTTTTGACAACCCCCCTCCCCTCTTTTGCATATTGGAGCCTTTGAAAAGCATTTTGAGCAAATAAAACAAGCCGCTGTCCAACTTTTCTCCCCCACCTTCTATTAGAGGGCATCAAATTCACCCGATCTTCTCCTCTTGAATATTATTTCTCTCGCGTTCCTAAACAGGCTCTTCCTATGATTTACTTCTTACTTTTTTTTAATATGCCATTTATTTGTTGATATTTGAAGGTAATAAATCCGGGAGGTTAAAAAGTTTGAGCAAACTATTAAATGACCAAGCCTTTGCCTATTTAATAAGGGATTGAAAAACTCGGACACCCGACCCTCCGGGGCTTTTTCCTTGCCGGCTGCTTGAGCAGAAAAGCAGCCGAACCTCTCCGGTGAGTCTTTCCCTTCTTCCTAGGACCCCCCCAATCAGCTCTCCCCTCCCCCAGCTCAGAAAAGCCGAAGAAATGCAGAAAGATTCCCCGCCTGGGAAGGACTTTTTTTTTTTTTTTAAAGTTCCCCAGCAACAACTATTGGCTTGAAGATCCCCCGGCTGCTATTTTTAAAAAGCCAAGAAGAGGGAAAGAAAAGGGAAAAAAAGAGACTAGGACTTTTTTTTTTCACTAAAAAAAGAGGGAGAGGGAAGGGGGAAAAAAGGGAAATTCTCCCCAGCAGCTGGCTGGTCTGGCGGCGGTGCTGGTGATGGAGGAAAGGGGAATTGGGACCCCGCACAAAGCTCTCCAGCCTTCCTGGGCTTCAGTCTGGGGGTCCCTTTCCTTTGCAAGTTGCAAAGGAAAGGAGGGGAGGGGGGAAAATGTCAGAGTTCGGGAGGCCCCGCCTCTTTCTTTTCAGCCTGGCTGGCTGGCTGGGCTTACTCGCTGGCTGAGGCTCGCTGACTCTTCCTCTCCTGGCCCCCGCCGCCTTTGCTTTCATGACGTCGCCGCCTTTGATTTGAGTGCTTTTCAAAAATCGGGCTTGAGCTGCGCCAATCGGTTCCTAAGACCATCGGAAATATGTGTTTTCCGATGGTCTTAGGTGACTCCTGTGAAAGGGTTGTTCGACCCCCAAAGGGGTCGCGACCCACAGGTTGAGAACCGCTGTTTTAAAGATATTTTAATTTTTTTAAAAGTTATTTAAATATTTCCGGAAAATATATTTTTTAGATATTTTTAAAAGATAATTTTTAGAGTTCTTTAAAAGATACTAGTTAGACTTTTTAAAAAAGGTATTTTTTAGATTTTCTTCAAAGGATTTTAAAATAAAATGTCCTAAGTGCAAGGAACAGTTGTAAGCCATTTTGTTAAGTGCCATTGCACTTTGAATAGTCACTAAACAAATTGTTATAGGTCAAGGACTATCTTTATTTGATACGATCTCTAGTGATATCCATGATTAATTGCAAAATTAAAGTACAGGTAGTTCTCAACTTTCAAACACAATTTTTTTGTTGATAAGTTAAGAGAGTTTTGCCCCATTTTATGATCATTCTCCGCACAATTGTTATGTGAATCTACAGTTGTTAAATTAGTAACACAGTTATGATGTGAATCCTGCTTCCCTGTTGCCTTTGCTTGTCAGGTGGTCACAAAAGGGGATCACATGACCCAAGACATTGTAGCTGTCATAAATATGAGACAGTTGCCAAGCATCCAAATTATTATCATGTGACCATGAGGATGCTGCAATGGTGGTAAATGTGAAAAATAGTCCTAAGTTACTTTTTTCAGTGCCATTGTAACTTTGGTCACTGAACAAATGGTTGTAAGGTGATTCAAGTGTCAAATTTTGAGTGTTATTTTAAAATGGATTCAATGTATTGGAAGGATAATTAATGACCAGAAAAAAATTTATGAAGGAAATTTGAAGGAACTTAAAAAAACTATGATTCACTTACTGAAACTAGTTTAAGAGAAAGTCTGTTGTATTTATTTTGCAATTTTTTACATTAACATAGAAACAGTTAAATAATCACCGAGACCTGGCTGGGCATGGAAGGGGGAGTTCCCCTTGTTGATCTATGCCCGCCAGGTTTCCAGGCATTCCATCGACCGAGGGCCCGGGGTAGGGGCGGTGGGGTAGCGGTCATTATAAGGGAGAGCCTATGTCTGAGGGGGACCACTATGCCTCAGATAGATGGTGCAGAGTCCTTCCTTGTGAAGTGGGGGCAAGGGGTACAAGTGGGCCTGTTGATTATATACCTGGCCCCCTGCTATGTATCAACGGCCCTGCCTGAGTTGGCTGACGTAATAGCCGGGGTGGCGGTGGAGACCCCCAGACTTATAGTCATGGGGGATCTCAATCTGCCATCTGCGGGCGAAACGTCGGCGGCAACTCGGGAGTTCTTGGC
>NW_015387799.1:93920-105528 GCF_001527695.2 Protobothrops mucrosquamatus | reverse complement strand
CTGGCCTAAGGGGAAATTTTTAGCGGGATTTTAAAAACAATTTTAAATTACAAAGGCCAAATTTAAATATTTCATTTTAATTATGTTTTTTAACGATAGTATTGGGGTATTTTTTGTATTTGTTTTTATCAGGCTGTCAGCCGCCCTGAGTCCGCAAGGAGAAGGGCGGGGTAAAAATTCAATTAAATAAATAAATAAAATTTTAGGGCAAGTTTCTAATTCTTTGCAACATGCCAAAGCCAAATTTCTTTACCCTGCCCAATCTAATCCTTTTTCTTTTCACAATCGTTTTCTTTATGATCGTCCAGAGGCCAGCATAAGGAGAGTGGGATACAAAATTGTTTAAAAACCTAAAAGCACAAAAGACAAAAATAAAAAGCACATTGAAAGCTAAAAAACTTTTTTTTAAAAAAATCTAAGAACATCTCTTAAAAATACCTAAAACTAGCTTTTAAAAAAATTCTAAAACTAACTTTTTAAAAAATCTAAAAAAATCTTTTAAACCAATCTAAAAAAATCTTTTAAACCAATCTAAAAAGCATCTGTTAAAAACAATCTAAAATCTACTTTTAAAGAAAACTATAAATTGCTTTAAAAAAATCTAAAAAATACATTTAAAAAATCTAAACAGTATCTTTTTAAAAATCCTAAAAGATAATTAAAAATTTATATTTTAAAGTAATCTTTTTTTAAAACAATCTTTTTTCATGCTGCGCTGGGTCCTCCATCTGCTGCAGGCCCCTGCCCTCTTTCCAGACACCTCTGCGGATGCAACCAGTGTTCTGAAGAGTGAAAGAGTTTTGGAAGTGCACAACTCTATCCCCAGGCCATAAAGTTAAGCACTTCTGAAACTTTTTCACCCTTTGGAACTCTGGTTGCAGCACCTGACAAGCAGGCTTGGGGACCCATTGCCCCGCCTGCTCTAGTTCCTCCACCTGCTGCAGACACCTCTGCAGCTGCAAACAGAATTCCAAAGGATGAAAAAGCTTCAATGGGGACAATTAATATTATCACCGCACGTCTTCTCACTTCCACCCTGCCTGCGCCTGCCACCACAAATGGCAGCCCCCTGCCTGAGACCTGCTTCTCTGCCAAGAACCCCCACCCCTATTTTCTCAATGTTTTCTCTCTCCCCTGATACCTCACACCAGTCCTGTGCCAGGTGAGGACCCTGAAAAGTTTTCCAGCAAGGTGAAGAAAGTCTCTCTCTCCCTCCGTCCATAGCCCATCCCAAATGTTAGAGAAGGAATTTGAGCAGTTCAGGAAGCTAAGTTCCAGGACTGTGCCCAATGGGAAGGCAGAGAGCCACCAGTCGGCACGTGGACTTGCTGCCAGAATGTGCAGCTAATTGTCCTGCTCTACAAATTGGTCAGGACAAGTATCCCTGGACAAATTGCCTGGTATGAAGGAGCAGGAGAGGAGTGATGGGGGATCAGTGATGGAGGAGGAGCACCAGTGGAGGGGCAGACAAATGTTGGCTTCAGTGGGGGAGCCGGGGAGAAATGGTTGCAGCCATATGGCTGCAGCCAATTGTCCCATTCTGAAGCCAGCATTCTGAACATTTTTGCCAGATTTGAGGTCTCTTTCTTCAGAGTGTAAGAACATTTTCTTCCATCCATCGAAGAAAGGGAAATCCCCTTAAATTCCCCATCCTCTCTATTTGCAGCCCTCCCTTCCAGCAAGTCCAGAAGCCAGTAGAGAACTCCAGCATTGTCTTAATTTTCTCGGAGTCCATCTCTATCCCCTCATGGAAAATACAGTAACCCAAATAGTCAATTTTGCTTTGATGGAATTCACACTTTGAAAGTTTGGTGTATAGCTAAGCAGCTCTAAGTTTTTTAAGCACTGCTCTGACCCGTCTCGCATGTTCCGCCATAGTTTCATTGTAAATCAATACGTCATCCAAGTAGACCAGCACTCCCTTGTACAGGTGCTCATGCAATACCTCAATTATCAGCTGCATGAATACTGTGGGAGTCCCTTGTCGCCCAAAGGGGAGGACCCTGAACTGAAAACATCCCAAGGGGCAGTTAAAATCAGTTTTCCATTCGTCTCCATCCTTAATCCTGACTCAGTAATAAGCTTCTCGCAAGTCCAACTCTTCCCTTTGATTAAATGGGCTAACGTGTCCTTCATTAATAGGAGTGGGTAGATGTTTTCCACATACACGATGTTTAACCCTCTATAGTCCACGCATAAGCGAAGGGGACCCATCCTTTTCCTCCAGAATAGCACCAGGGTGGCCACCCTGGGTTGAGCTGGTTAGATATATTCTTGGTTTAGGTTTTTATCTATAAAAAGATGCAGCTCCTCCAGCTCCCTTAGGGTCATCGAGTACGGTTTGGGGTTGGGTAGTTTATTCCTCGGCAAGATCTCTATGGAGTAGTCTGTTGGTCAGTGGAGCGAGAGCTCATCTTAGTCCTTCTTGTTAAATATGCCCTGCAAGTCCCGACACACCTTTGGAATTTGGGGGTCAGCCTTCTTCCACTTTTGCATGGCAACCCCTACTTCATGTCTCAGTTTCAGGATTGCATACTTCCTAAACTAAAACCATCCCATAAAAAAAGAAATGCAAGAAAGCTAAGTGGCTACCTGACGAGATCTTACAAATAACTGAAAAAAGGAAAGTGAAAGGCAAGGAGAAAGGAAAAGTGTACCCAATTTAATGCAAATTTCCAGAGAATAGCAAGTAGAGATAAGAAGGTCTTTTTAAATGAACAGTGCAAAGAAGTAGAGGAAAACAATAAAATGGGAAAGACTAGATATCTCTTTAAGAAAATTGTTTTCCCAAAAACAAGATCAGAAGAGTGACCAGGTCTTATTTAGGAAGGATGTCTTACCTCCAGCCCTGTACAGCCCCGTCCACTTTTTCTGGAGCTGAAGGAGCAGTTTCATTCTGCAGCTGCATTCTGGCCTGCATTTTACAGTCAGGCCTTTCCGGAAGGCCTATGCAGCTGTAAAGGTTTTCAGCTCAGAAGCCAAATAAATCCCAATGAGACTCTAAATATGAGGCATCTGAATTAGAATACAGCTTTATTTCTTTGATCAAAGATATATGCTGGGCATTCCACTCTCCTTTAGACAGCAGAGAAGATGGAGAGCAGAGAACACCTAATCAGAAAAGTTTTTGCTTTTTATAACTAATATACATCACAAGATTCTTGCGCATGTAAGAAAATTCCTTTGAATCTCCTTATCTATCCTGGCGTTACATTTCGGCATCTCTAAGCTTGAACACACAATAGCACAATAGCTGGCAATTAGCCCATTAACTTTGTTACTTTGCAGGCAGGTAGAGAGCTATTGCATTTTAAAGCCATGGCTGAAAAACAAGAAGGGAAAGTTTTACAATACAAGGAGAGAGGGGGTGGGAGATGAGCGAAGTGTTGCAATTTCTTAGCTAGGCTTTCCCTTGAAACAACACAGTTTAAAGCAGGGATAGTCAACCTTGGCTCTTTTATGACTCGTGGACTTCAACTCCCAGAATTCTGGGAGTTGAAGTCCACGAGTCATAAAAGAGCCAAGGTTGACTACCCCTGCTTTAAAGTAATAGAAACATTTTCTTTGGTCAGCACAATTTAGAATACAATGGAGCATATACAGAAAGCAAGCAAAAATAAATGAACAATAGCTGTTATACATGAGAGATTGATTATACATAAAAGATTATATTTTGAAAGATTATACTTGGCTTGCTCTCTACACAGCCGAATACCGAGCTCTGGATTGAATCCAGAGCTCGATCCTCTGCTGTAGAGATCTTGCAGAACTGAGCTATGGATTGAATCCATAGCTCAGTTCATGGCTGCACAGGCATTTTGGAAAGGCCTGTGCCTGAGAAATGCAGGCCTGGCTGCAGAAGACGCTGAAGAAGAAATGGGCCAGTGAGGAGAGACCTGGCTGCAAGGTAAGTGGGTGCGGGGCGCGTGGGGCAGATGCACACTCCTACCCCCACCCTAGCCTGATTTTTAAGTGTGCCTTGCCCCCAAACTAGGGCTTATTTTTGGCCCACCCCCCAAAATCAAGCTAGGGCTTATTTTCAGGGTAGGCCTTACTTTCGGGAAAACACGGTATCAAGGGAACATTTAGTGCAAAGATGGACATGATAAAGGACAAAAATGATACAGACCTAACAGAAGCAGAAGAGATTAAGAAGTGGCAAGAGTACAAAGAAGAACTGTGCAAGAAAGATCTTAATGTCCCTCATAACCATGATTGTGTGATTGCTGACCTTGAGCCAGACATTCTGGAATGTGAAGTCAAGTGGGGTTTAAGAAGCATTACCAACAACAAAGCTAGCAGAGGTGACAGTATTCCAGTTGAGCTATTTAAAATTCTAAAAGATGCTGCTATTAAAGAGTTGCACTCAATTTGTGAGGAAATTTGGAAAACTCAGCAGTGGCCATAGGATTGGAAAAGATCAGTTTATATTTCAGTTCCAAAGAAGGATAATGCCAAAGAATGTTCAAACTACCATGCAATTGCATTTATTTCACACTTAGCAAGATTATGCTCAAAATCCTACAAGCTTCGCTTCAGTAGTATGTGAACTGAGAACTACCAGAAGTACAAGCTGGGTTTTGAAGAGGCAGAGGAACCAGAAATCAAATTGTCAACATTCACTGGAGAAAGCAAGGGAATTCCAGAAAAACATTTGCTTCTGCTTTATTGACTATGCTAAACTTTTGATTGTGTAGACAACAATAATCTGTGGTAAGTTCTTAAAGAGATAGATGTGCCATACAGAAGCCTGTATGCCAATCGGTCCATAAGCAACATTTCGAACCAGACATGGAACAATCAGTTGGTTCAAAATAGGGGAAAAGATATGACTGTATATTGTCACTCTGCTTTTAACTTATATGCAGAGTACATCATGCAAAATGCCAGGTTGGATGAATCACAAGCCAGAATTAAGATTGCCAAGAAAAATATCAACAATCTCAGATATGAAGATGATACCATTCTAATGACAGAAAGTGAAGTGAAACTAAAGAGCCTCTTGATGAGGGTGAAAGAGGAGAGTGCAAAAAGTTGGCTTGAAACTCAACATTAAAAAAACTAGGATCATGGCATCTGGTCCCACCACTTCCTGACAGAAGGGAAAGAAATGGAAGCAGTGACAGATTTTATTTTCTTGGGCTCCAAGATCACTGCAGACTGTGACTGCGGCCATGAAATTAAAAGACTTTTGCTCTTTGGGGGGAAAGCTATGGCAAACCTAGACAGCATATTAAAAAACAGAGGCATCACGTTGCCAACAAAGGTTCATATAGTCAAAGCTGTGTTTTGACTATATGGACTACGAGATCTGGATCATAAGAAAGGCTGACACCGAAGAATTGATGCTTTCAAATTGTGTTAAAGAAGACTCTTGAAAATCCCTTGGATTGCAAGATCAGATCTGTCAATCCTAAAAGAAATTAACCTTCATTGTTCTTTGGAAACACAATACTGAAGCTGAAGCTCAAATATTTTGACCATTGAAAAGACCCTGCTGTTGGGAAAGATAGATGGCAAAAGGAAAAGAGGATGGCAGAGGATGAAATGGTTAGATAGTGGATTGACACAGTGGGCATGGGTTTGAATACCAGGACATTGTTTGAAGGAACTAAAAGCCAAGGTTATTAAAAGTGCAGGAAAGGAATATAGCAGTGGTGGCGAACCTATGGCACGCGTGCCAGAGGCGGCACGCGGAGCCCTCTCTGTGGGCACGCGCCATCGCCCCAGCACACGTGGTCTCTAAAAGTTCGCTCCATGCGAGGGTTTGGGGCGGCAGGAGCAGGACGCTCCGTGCGGGGGTTGGGGCAACGGAAGAACGCTCCGTGCGGGGGTTGGGGCGGCGGGAGTATGCTCCGTGCAGGGGTTGGGGCTGCAGGAGAACAATCCATGTGGGGGTTGGGGCTGCGGGAGCAGAACACTCCGTGTGGGGGGGAGCAGAACGCTCCGTGCAGTAAGTAAACTTTAAAGACAGTTTTAAAAGTATGGCAGTATTCGAGAAAATCCTGTCCCTTACAGGGAATCAGGTTTTTTCTCTCCACTCCCTTTGGCTGTTCCCTGCCAGACCGTCTGGGAGCAAAAAGCCAAGGAGAGAGGAGAGACGCCTCCTTACGTGGGATGGGCGGGGGGAGGAGAGTTTTGCTGCCAGACTGTTTTGCTTGATGCAGCAGAATGGGAAGGATCGCCATTCTGCAGTAAGTAAACTTTAAAGAGAGTTTTAAAAGTATGGCAGAGAAAATAATCCACCTTATGTGGGATCAGGTTTTTTTTTCTCCACTCCCCCCCCCTCCCCGCATACCTCAGTACCTACCAGGGCTGCCAGCTACTAGAGCAGGTCATTAGGCCACCGCCCAGATCTGCATGCCCGCCCAGCACAAAGGAGATGAAGCAGTCAGCTAGGAGCTTAGGCTTAGAGGTGGTAGAGCACACCCAGGGCCAGCAGGCAAAAGACCACCCCAAGCAGGAAAAGCCAGATCCACCCAGGCCCAGCAGAGATGGAGAGAGGCACACAAGCCTAGCTGGGACTGGGGGGCCATGGCGCCGATGGAGATCGGGCTTTCTCCGCTTGGGGTAGCCTTTGGCTTGCTGGACGTGGGCATGCTTTATCACCTCTACTGCCCTGCCCCCTGCCTCACCTTGTGTTGCTTTGCCTCACCCTGCAGGACGAGCCTCCTGCCCACCGTCCCACCTGCCAGAGACCTCCTGGATCTCCCCCAACCCTGTCTGGCCCCCACAGGTGTCCGGCCCCATGAGTAACATTGAGGTGGCCACGCCCACCCAGGCCACGCCCACCCATGCTACCATGACCACCATAGCCACGCCCACCATAGCCACGCCCGCTATGTGGCCACTCCCACTCTGGCCACGCCCCCGGCACTCGGCAATGTGTAAGTGGGTTTCGGGTTGCAGTTTGGGCACTCGGTCTCAAAAAGGTTCGCCACCACTGGAATATAGAGTTGGCTTATTTGATGAAGGTTAAAATAGATATGTAGTTATCTCTGGTAGCCGTTAATGGACTTTGAATAACAAGGCTTTAAGAAATATAGAAAGAACAGAGCATTGCTGTTTTAAGAGATGGTGATAAGCTATGAAGGGGTAAGTTACTTTTTTATATTTTGTTCTTTTTTGTACTCCCTATTTTTATTTTTATATTTTTATAGTTTATATTAGTTTTTATTTTTCCTAATTGTAATGTTTAATAAAAAATATTATAAAAAAGAGAAAAAGGTGCTTATGATTTATGAGTTTGTAGATTAGAAAAAGTAGCTTATGGAAAGAGGGAAAATATCAAGTAACCTTCAAGAGAGAGGGTAAAATATAAATTGATTTATAACTGCTGTTAAAAAGATCGGAAGCTGTTTCTTAAAATCCTTTTTCATTTCTTTTTCTAATTTTCTTAGGTATTTGCTATTGTTATTTTCTTTATTTCTTTTCTAATATTTGTATTATCTTGTTAAAAATGTTCTCAATAAAGATTATATTTACAAAAAGAGTCTCTATTCCTGAGAAATCCCTATGGAAGTTTGATATTTTTCATTGATCTGCATTATTCTGCCATTGTTAGAAAAATGTTTGTACATGAATATATTTCAGATGAACGCCAAGGATTCTTTGGAGTTGCATTTCAATAGCTACTGTTCAATATACTGAACTTTCAGAAAAACATATACCGTATATACTCGAGTATAAGCCGAGTTTTTCAGCACATTTTTTGTGCTGAAAAATGCCCCCCTCGGCTTATACTCGAGTCAGCGTCTCGAGAACTGAGGAAAGTGAGTACCGTAGTTCTTTTTTTGGGGGGGGGGGGAAATCTATGCAATCACTAAAAGGCTTAATCTATATCCAATAACGTCACAAAATAGTTTTAGGCGGCAGTCTTACAAATGTGCATGAGCAAAATGAGTTTCGCGGTTCGGTTTCAGTAGAAATAAACAGGCTTACCGTAAGTTGTTCGTGGCTCTGCAAACATGGATGGAGAACTGAGCTGACTGAGCGTCTGCCTGCTTCTCCCTCAAACCCTCCAGTTTCCTTCATTCCAGCACGCCGAGGGGGGCTTTTTCTTTTTTAGCTCCTTTTCATTCTCCCGTTCTTCCTCCCTTCTCCACTTTGAGCCCGGCGGGGCCGCAACCTTCACAATTGCGCGCTGAATAACTTGAGGCAGGTGTGCGCCCCGCGGGAAATCCTCGGGGACAGGGTGGCGCTGCGACGGGTGGAGGCTCGCGCCGCCTCTCGGCGCACAAAGTCAGGAGAGGCTCAAGTTTTATTTTTTGGCTTGGGGCTCGGGGTGGGCTGGAAGGGTGTGGAGAGGAGCCCAGAGGTGAGGGGCCCGTCCCCGGACGGCGCCACGGTTCCGTGTGTCCGAGCGCGAGGGAGTGTGCAGCGAGCGCCCCAAAAGCTAGAAGCGTGGGGAGGGGATCGGGGAGAGAGACGGCGTGCGCGTGCGCTTGGGCCGACTGTGCCATATTGGAATGAGGTGGTGAGCGGAGCGCCGGTGAGCCTTGCCCGACCCCCGGCAGCGGCACAGGGCTGGAAAAACTCCCCCTAGGTAAGATGGGCGCGGGATGCCCTCGTTGGAAGGGCGGTGTGTGGTGTAGATGCTGGGTACGTTTTGCCGCCTGACTGACCGCCCGAAAGGTTTTTTTTCAGCTCCTGAAGTTTGATGCGGGAGACGGCGAGGGAGGGCGGTAGCAGCAGCGGTGGCGGCGGCAGAAGTAGCCGTTGCCGCTGTTGCCGCCAGGCAAGCAGGCGGAGCGCAGCGCCAGGGGAGGGTACGTTTTGCCGCCTGACGCTCCTGAAGTTTGATGCGGGAGACGGCGAGGGAGGGCGGTAGCAGCAGTGGTGGCGGCGGCAGAAGCAGTTGTTGCCGCCGCTGCCGCCAGGCAAGCAGGCAGAGCGCAGCGCCAGGGGAGGGTACGTTTTGCCGCCTGACCAGCTCCTGAAGTTTGATGCGGGAGACGGCGAGGGAGGGCGGTAGCAGCAGCGTTGGCGGTGGCAGAAGTAGCTGGTGCCGCCGCCGCCAGGCAAGCAGGCGGAGCGCAGCGCCAGGGGAGGGTACGTTTTGCCGCCTGACCGGCTCCTGAAGTTTGATGTGGGAGACGGCGAGGGAGGGCGGTAGCAGCAGCGTTGGCGGTGGCAGAAGTAGCTGGTGCCGCCGCCGCCAGGCAAGCAGGCGGAGCGCAGCGCCAGGGGAGGGTACGTTTTGCCGCCTGACCGGCTCCTGAAGTTTGATGTGGGAGACGGCGAGGGAGGGCGGTAGCAGCAGCGTTGGCGGTGGCAGAAGCAGCTGGTGCCGCCGCCGCCAGGCAAGCAGGCGGAGCGCAGCGCCAGGGGAGGGTACGTTTTGCCGCCTGACCGGCTCCTGAAGTTTGATGCGGGAGACGGCGAGGGAGGACGGTAGCAGCAGCAGTGGCAGCGGCAGAAGTAGCTGCCGCTGCCGCCGCCACCAGGCAAGCAGGCGGAGCGCAGCACCAGGGGAGGGGGAGCAAGCGGCGAGCGCTTCCCTCCGATGCCCGGGCTGGAGCCACCGTGGCCGCCGCTGCCGCCATGCCGCTGCAGTAGGAGCGCCAATTCTGTGCGTGGGCGGCGCTGGTGCCGCTCTCCACGCAAGTTCTCGCGGCCCGGGGGAGGTGCGCGTTGCGTCGGGGAAGGTCTGGGCCCGGAAGGGGGTGCCAGGTTGACTCTTTCCCTCTCGCCTTTGCTGCCCTGATGCGGTCGCGAAAAGTTGCGAGGCGGTGGGCACGGAAGCTCCCTTTCCCTTTTCTCTCTGCCCCTTTCCCGACTCCGGGGTTGTTCCGAGCAAGAGGGGAATCTCTGCTGGCCTCCCGCGGTTCCCTCGGAGTCTGAATGGGTCACCAGCCAAGCACTTGGCTGACACTTTTTTTTCCCCCTCCACATTCAAGTAGTCTACGGGTCGGGAGAATCTCGTTTCAAGGTAACTTCCCATGAACTTTTTGTGGCCATGTGTATTCTTGGAGGGCCGGTTGGTTGAGAAGTCGTCGTCCCCCCCCCTTTTTTTAAAAAACTTAAATATGGCTTCATTTGAAGAGAAGAGGCCTCATGAACTATTTGGCTGTTTTTCTGTCTTCTCACTACACCGCCCCTGCCCCCCCCCATGGCGGCGTATGTGATCTTTAAACTCTCATTCCGGGACTCTGTCGGGACTGCTGCTTGCTCTAAAAAGCGCTACGTTGTTCGGTGAGATGTTAATCCGATTACAACTTCACATAACAACCTGGTTATACACCTTATGCATACTTCGGGGACTAAATCTTAAGGATGGTCGGATCCGCAGCTGCTGCGCACGTTGTTTTCATTAAGTACAGTGCCACAAACTTAACACTAAGCCCAGCCCCAGTTTCCATCTTACAAGTGTTGCTAATGTCTTCTCCTGCGGGATTCTGCTTTCAGTTGAAAAACAACTGCTCGATATGCTCTGCTGTTTTACATTTACCAGTAGCTGCCTCATTTCCCACCCTAGGCTTATACTCGAGTCACCATTTTTTCCCAGTTCTTTTTGGTAAAATTAGGACCCTCGGCTTATATTCGGGTCGACTTATACTCGAGTATATACGGGTAAGTCTGAATTTGGCATACATTCCTATTAAAACATCATTCCTATTAAAAATACCATTGTCTATCTGCATTTATTTATTGAGATAGTATATATCCAATTAGAATATGTGCAATCAGAATGCATTTTTTACATTTGTATTTCTTAATTAGTTGGCTTCCTGAAGCTCAAGTCATTCAGAAGGCTTTGAATTCAGCTGCTACTAATGTTTATCAGTATGGACGAGAATGGATAACACATAAGGTAATGATGAGATTCTCTTTGGAGATTAATGTTCTGCTGCTTCTTACTTTCTTTTCAGAAAGATTCATGACTGCAAAAATAAACTTTGATCTATATTTAATATTGACAGTTTGCAAATAGTTTGTCTTTAAATATTAATGAAACATACCTTTTTTGCTATTATTTATCCGATTTCATAGTAGTCTGCAAAATAAAACTACAAAAAGTATGTTAAAAATAGATATATTAAATTATCTAGATTAAAACTATAAACTTGCAGTTGTTATTAAACTATAATTTGTAAATGTTAAATAAGCTTTTTTATTCTCCTCTCCCTTCTAATTCATTATGAGATCAGGTTTTAACAGTTTAT
Source organism: Protobothrops mucrosquamatus (assembly GCF_001527695.2). Lineage (NCBI taxonomy): Eukaryota > Metazoa > Chordata > Lepidosauria > Squamata > Viperidae > Protobothrops > Protobothrops mucrosquamatus. Next base: position 94,363 of record NW_015387799.1, on the reverse strand, counting down.
TTGTTTATCTGCTAAGTCCAATAAAAGACTTGCACAAGCTTATTTGGAAAATATACATTAGTCTTTATTAAGCAGTATTAACTGAGCAAAAAACCCTGTTCTGAACATAATGCAGTTCTGGATTTGATAATCTAAATTCTGCTACTCTATTTGTTCCCTTTATATATATTCTGATTACTGTCATGATTTAATTATATCAACCAAAGCCATAACAACTGAAATTATTATTGTTACAATTTAAATATTATTTATTTATTTATTTATTTATTTTATTAAATTTATATCCCGCCCTTCTCCTTACGGACTCAGGGCGGCTAACAATCAGATAAAATACAAAAATACAGTACACATTTAAAATTAATTAAAAAGAAATATTTAAATCTGATCCGATTAAAAGTGATTAAAACCCCTTTAAAATCCCTTAGGCCAGTCCCGCAAGCTGG